>NC_090763.1:10596346-10601346 GCF_036898095.1 Palaemon carinicauda
AATATGGAATCAATGAAGGTAACACTTCAAACGCTGATGGATCCAAAACCAGAGAAAATGACATACGCTAACAAAGTTAGGGAAAAGAATCAACTGGTAAATAAATCAACTAATGCAAACATTTAAAATTACTGACATGAAAAATGAGATCAAACAAACACTTAAAGACATTCCAATTCTTGATGCGAAGTCAACTTCAAATGGCAATGTTGTTGTAAACTTTTGCTGACGAAAAGATTCACACAATGGTTGCCGACGAGAAAAATTGCAAAATTAAAATAAGAAATAATAATATGCAATGTATACAACCATGAAGATGAAGTAGTAAATGCTTTGATTCAAAGAAATCGTTGTCTGGACCAAATTCTAAACATAGAAGAGATGATAAGTCTGGCATTCAAGAAGTGCTGCAGATGGGACTGCCCACTACTTGTTGAAATGTGATCCTGAAGTTCGGAAGACTATTCATGATAATGGTGACAAAGTTATGTTGCGATGGGGTACTTATAACATACGTGATAGGTACCACGCGATCACCTGCTACCGCTGTCAGGTATGGACATTTTGAAAAATATTGCAATTTTAAGACTGATGATAAAGTCTGCAGGAAATGTTCAGGAAAAAATTCCACCAAAAATGTAATTTGCAGCAGGCAAAGTGTATAAAATGCGCAAAGTTAAACAAACCAAATGACCGCATAGTGAATTCAAGAAATTGCAAAGATTATGACTTGGAATTGAAAAGACTAGCAGAAAATACTGATCATGGATACTAAAGATGTCATAAACTGCGGCTATGTAAATATACAATCTGTGGGTAATAAAACTATTCAAATCAGAGAATCGATAACGAGAAATATCTGAAATATGGTTAAATAACTTTGACAGGGATAAGATCACTGAAATGAGCCCTTCCCACACACGCATTCTTTCACATACCGAGAGAGGACAAGTCTGGTGGGGGTGTCGGGCTCTTCATTCATAAAGGTTACTCAAATCTCAAAATGTTAAAAAAAAGTGTAACAAGCTTTGAATAAATAGAAATAAACTTTACACACAAAACCCCCCCAAAAAAGAAAAAAAGAAAAACATCCATTTTAAGGTTTCAAACCTCCAAGAATAAATACTAGTATCTTCTTTGAAGAATTCAAGTGTACTCATTAAGATGATTATCATGGAGAAATGCTAATTCACTTATTTGTGGAGACTTCAATCTTTGGATGGATGACGCATCAAATCTTGAAAAAAGTACATGGATAAATATTCTGTCAAGAAGCTCGTGATATTATTATTATTATTATTATTATTATTATTATTATTATTACTAGCTTAGTTACAACCATAGATGGAAAAGCAGGATGCTATAAGGCAAAAGGCCCCAACAGGGAAAAATGGTTTCCTTACTTTCATGAAATTTGAAGGTTATTCGAATTCATCTACCTGATAAAAAAGTTTTTGCAAAAACAAGTCTCAAGACTTTGCACTGATAACATTTCATATCCTCCATAAGATATTAATTTCAGAGAAAATATTTTGATAATTCTTGTATATGATAACATTTGAGCACATCATCCAGAGACCTATCCATGAGGTTTTAAAGGTTTAAAGGTCGCTCATGAATGGCAGAAGCAAGCGACATTGCCCTATCAAGCAGGACAATGCCCTAGAGACAGACCATATATACATATGATCAGTGCCCAAGCCACCTCTCCACCCAAGCTAGGACCGAGAATGGTCAGGCAATGGCTGCTGATGACTCAGCAAATAGACCTGTAGGGTTCCCCAAACGCCCCATCCTTAGCTCATTAGGACGATGAGGTTGTAGAGACCAAAGAAACTAACGAATCTGAGCTGGAGTCGAACCCCAGTCTGGCGATCACCAGTCAATGGCTGCCGATTTCTCAGCAGATAGACCTATAGGCTCCCCCAAACCCCCCCATCCTTACCTCACAAGGATGGTGAGGTTACAGCGACCAAAGAAACTAACGAATTTGAACTGAACTCGAACCCCAGTCTGGCGTTCACCAGTCAGGGACATTACTACATCGTCCACCACAACCCCAGGCAATTTTTTCAACAAGAATTCTTTGCCCTGGCTCGTGTCTAACAACATTCGAAGACATCACTCAAGAATCCGGCGCATCAGGCAAAGAAAATGATTTTACAACAGGAGAAATGATGCGTCCGCATGAAAATAGATATTTCACCTTCAGATCAAGGCACTGCCAACAATCACTCCTTTTCAGCGGACCGTTGTAATTGCATTAATTGCTCATAAGCTATATCCTGCCGGCGTTTGGGTAATTACTAATCCTTCCAGAGGCCCGGATAATTACGGGAATTACCCCAGAGTGAGGATCAAAGAAGAATTCGGGGGATGGGGGAAGTGAAGCTTGGGTTAGGGAGGGAGAGGGGCAGGGAGATGAATGAAGATGCAGCAATCTCCTACCCCCTCCCCCTCCAGCGTTAACGTGAACAGGAGGTAATTGTTTATGGTGCTTAATGGTGTAATTACACCGTCTTTTGTAGAGATGATGATAATGACTATGCTCCTACGAACGCCATCTTTTCTCCCTCACGGAAAAAAAGGGGTTTGTGGGGGACAAAAGATACGGAGGGAAGATGCTATATTTACGTTCTTTGAAGATACTTCTAAAAGGAAGAGTTTGACTAAAAGCGGATAAGTGGAGAGGAAACTAAAATACTAAAGGTGCATCTATAACCTGAATACTACTACTACTACTACTACTACTACTACCGTACTACGTTGTTGTTGTTGTTGCTGTTGTTATTATTATTATTATTAAAAGCCAAGCTACAACCCTAGTTGGAAATGCAAGATGCTATAATCACAAGGGCTCCAACAGGGAAAATTAGCCCAGTGAGGAAAGGAAAGGTTGTTAAAATAACCGTAATTTTAATGGGGAATACTGTTTTCTCAGCCGTATTTCAGTAAAATACAAGTGACCGTAATTTATACCCAACTTTATCATCATTAACGGGTTGGTGGCCGTAATATCACTCCTTTAAAACAGTAAATGCCTTGGCACATTTATTCCAGGAATTTTACCGTTTTTTTTTAAGGCAAATCTTCAAGTGTAGTGATATTAGTATTCATATACAAAATTAAGCGATTCTTATGAATGCATACTTCAATGAAATAGCATTGGTAAGTCATTATGTTCAGTCAGAAGTATAATCAAAGAAAGGGTGAATGTGGAAAATTAGAAATAGGGAAAGTGGATGAAACACAGATTGAATGTATCTTAATATTAAACATTTTATGCCATTTGGCTTCATAAGGTGAAACTTGAGGGGAAGCTCTCTCTTGAAATATGAAGTAAAAGTTGAAAGTGCTTGGGCTCCTGGGCTTATAGCATCCTGCTTTTCCAACCAGGGATGTAGCTTAGCAAATAATAATAATAATAATAACAAGCGTTTAGAAATTACGTTAAACTATTGTACCAGAGTCGTCAAAATTGACGTATGAATATTCAGATAGATATGTATACATGTGTACGCAGATTCAACCAGTTCCATTCCCTTCTGCTTTCTTCACTACAACCCGCTGGTTGGGCAATTTGTGGGAGAGTTTGTTTCCCAGTGTACCTCTCGGGGTATACCTCTCACCAGGTATGACTACGCCCTATCCCTCCTAAGCGTGACAGGATATATATATATATATATATATATATATATATATATATATATATATATATATATATATATATATATATGTATCTATAAATATATATATAAATATAAAAAATATATATATATAAACACACACACACACACACACATATATATATATATATATATATATATATATATATATATATATATATATATATATATATATATATATATATCTATCTATCTATCTATCTATATATATATATAAATATAAATATATATATATATATATATATATATATATATATATATATAAATGTATCCATATATATACATATATAAATATATATATATATATATATATATATATATATATATATATATATATATATATATTTGCTCTTTATTATATAGTAGAGATAACAGAACATAGATAGGGTCCAGATGTATTACATACCAATTATAGAGTTATCTCTCACATACATATCCTTGACATGAGAACTGTGTTGAATAATTAGTAATCAGTAAGTGAATCCCTCATTGGCTAATTGATCTTCGGGGATTATCCTTCAAACCCAGATGTTGATCAGTTTGTATTCTGCAACGTCTTGAACACACACACACACACACACACACATATATATATATATATATATATATATATATATATATATGTGTGTGTGTGTGTGTGTGTGTGTGTGTGTGTGTGTGTACATAGACAAAATGCAAAAAGCTAAAAACCTTTATACTGCAGAACATCACAGAAATTTGGTGTATATATTAACCTCAGTTTTACAACAATAGACTATAGTCAATCCTTTTTTAGTGAGGCAGATTTGCACCGACTCGCAGGGGTGCCCTTTTAGCTCGGAAAAGTTTCCTGATCGCTGATTGGTTGGACAACATGACTCTAACCAATCAGCGATCAGGAAACGTTTCCGAGCTAAAAGGGCACCGCTGCGAGTCAGTGCAAATGCGCCTCATTAAAACAAATTGATTATAAAACAATTAACAAATACAATTCATTTCCCATAGAGGAGAGTTGGCTCACCAATCCCCCTTCTAATTTCTGACCTTGGTTTCAGATAAAAGGGGAGGAGTTAAACGTAGAGTTAGAGATAATACAAAAAGGAAAATCAATTACAATTTAGTAAACAATTAAAAACATTCCTATCGCCATATTTTTTAATGAGGCGCATTTGCACTGACTCCCATGGGTGCCCTTTTACCTCGGAAAAGTTTCCAACTAGCTGATTGGTTAGAATTATTTTGTCCAACCAACCAACTAGCAGGAAACTATTCCGAGCTAAAAGGGCACCGCTGCGTCCAATCATTCAGTGATTAGGGAACTTTTCCGAGCTAAAA
>NC_090763.1:10603846-10606346 GCF_036898095.1 Palaemon carinicauda
ATCTTATTTTGTATTTTCATCATTCTCTTACGTTCTTATTCCTTTCCCAATATTCTTTACAGTTCAAATAACCTTTTCTCATTATTCTTATTTTTTCTGTCTCTTCATATACATGATCTCCGTCACCTGAATATTAATTTCTGTACCCAACTGCTCTTCGTCTTTTCCGCATTTCTCTCTTACACTCGATCACACTTTTCTATCTTATTTCTCGTCCTTTTATTTTGTTAAAGTTTTTATAGTTTATATAGGATATATCTATTTTAGTGCTGTTACTGTTCTTAAAATATTTTATTTTAATTGTTAGTTACTTCTCTTGTTTCTTTATTTCCATTCCTCACTGGGTTATTTTCCCTGTTGGACCCCTTGGGCTTATAGCATCCTGCTTTTCCAACTAGGGTTGTAGTTTAGCAAGTAATAATAATAATAATAATAATAATAATAATAATAAAAATAATAATAATAATAATAATAATAATAATAAAAATACCTTTTTATTTCTCCGTTTATCTTGAATTCATTATCTTTTGCTATGTCTTCTCACCATCGTCTAAATTATTAATCTCTTGTTTTTTTTTCGTCTACTTCACCCATAGCATCCGGTCTCTTCCCTATTTTAAATCTTCTTCTTTCTTCAAGTCTATTTCTTCATCTTTATCCTCCTCAATTTCCTAATCAATCCATTTTCTTCATTTTGCTCTACCGCTTTGTCCTTCATTTTGCTTCCTCTCATTCATTCCTCCTTCTCTCAGTTTCAAGTTCTTTCTTCTTGCTTATATCCCTTCTAATATGTCCAAATTATTTAGTCCTCTGTTTCAACATCTACTTCCTTCCATTTTCTTATCTTCATTTAATTAATCTTCTGTTTTTGTCTCTTGCATGCCTCTTAGAGCCGTTTCCCATTATTCATTCCTTTATTACAATTTCTTGTTATTCCACTCCTTTCTCCTTGCTAATATTACTCCTATTGCATCCAAAATATTTAGAATCCTCCCATTTTCACCTGTTCCTTACCTTTAATGTAATTTCTCCTCGGTTTCTCGTTCCTTTCATACCTCTCTTAACACAATTTCCCATTATTCCTTCCTTTATCACAATTTCTTGTTATTCTAATCCTTTCTCCTTGCTTATATTACTTCTATTGCATCCGAGGATTAAAACTGGTAGGCGAGAATGATCATGAATGGGAGGTAAATCAGTTGTTGTTTGCGGATGATACTGTACTGGTAGCAGACACAGAAGAGAAGCTTGACCGACTAGTGACAGAATTTGGAAGGGTGTGTGAGAGAAAGAAGTTGAGAGTTAATGTGGGTAAGAGTAAGGTTATGAGATGTACGAGAAGGGAAGGTGGTGCAAGGTTGAATGTCATGTTGAATGGAGAGTTACTTGAGGAGGTGGATCAGTTTAAGTACTTGGGGTCTGTTGTTGCAGCAAATGGTGGAGTGGAAGCAGATGTACGTCAGAGAGTGAATGAAGGTTGCAAAGTGTTGGGGGCAGTTAAGGGAGTAGTAAAAAATAGAGGGTTGGGCATGAATGTAAAGAGAGTTCTATATGAGAAAGTGATTGTACCAACTGTGATGTATGGATCGGAGTTGTGGGGAATGAAAGTGATGGAGAGACAGAAATTGAATGTGTTTGAGATGAAGTGTCTAAGGAGTATGGCTGGTGTATCTCGAGTAGATAGGGTTAGGAACGAAGTGGTGAAGGTGAGAACGGGTGTAAGAAATGAGTTAGCGGCTAGAGTGGATATGCATGTGTTGAGGTGGTTTGGCCATGTTGAGAGAATGGAAAATGGCTGTCTGCTAAAGAAGGTGATGAATGCAAGAGTTGATGGGAGAAGTACAAGAGGAAGGCCAAGGTTTGGGTGGATGGATGGTGTGAAGAAAGCTCTGGGTGATAGGAGGATAGATGTGAGAGAGGCAAGAGAGCGTGCTAGAAATAGGAATGAATGGCTAGCGATTGTGACGCAGTTCCGGTAGGCCCTGCTGCTTCCTCCGGTGCCTTAGATGACCGCGGAGGTAGCAGCAGTAGGGGATTCAGCATTATGAAGCTTCATATGTGGTGGATAATGTGGGAGGTTGGGCTGTGGCACCCTAGCAGTACCAGCTGAACTCGGCTGAGTCCCTGGTTAGGCTGGAGGAACGTAGAGAGTAGAGGTCCCCTTTTTGTTTTGTTACATTGTTGATGTCGGCTACCCCCCAAAATTGGGGGAAGTGCCTTGGTATATGTATGTATTTATGTATTGCATCCAAAATATTTAGAATCCTCTCATTTTCTCCTTTTCCTTATCTTTAATGTAATTTCTCTCCTGTTTCTCCTATCTCTCGCACCTCCCTTAACGCAATTTTCCATTATTCCTTCCTTTATCACAATTTCGTGTTATTCTAATCCTTTCTCCTTGCTTATGTTACTTCTATTGCATCCAAAATATTTAGAATCCTCCCATTTCCACCTTTTCCTTACCTTTAATGTAATTTCCCTCCTGTTTCTCCTCTCTCTC
>NC_090763.1:10611346-10623846 GCF_036898095.1 Palaemon carinicauda
TCTCTATCTTTACGGCAGAGCTGTATGGTATCCTGGCTGCTATTGAAAAAAATAGCAGCAATATAAGAGGGTAGTTTTACTATTTTTAGTGATGCAAAGTGTGCTGCAGGCACTGTCAGTTTTTAATCCAACCAACCCCTTAGTTTAAAAACTTCTAGAGTGGCTCTATATTTGTTGCACTGCAGGTAAAGAAGTTAACTTCTGCTGGGCCCCGGCTCATGTTGGTGTGCCTGGTAATGAAGCGGCAGGCAAATTAATAAAAAGAGGCAGCAGACAAACTGCCTCCTAGAAGATATCGTCTTCCTATAGTCAATCCTTTTTTGTGAGGCAGATTTGCACTGACTCACAGGGGTGCCCTTTTAGCTCGGAAAAGTTTCCTGATCGCCGATTGGTCAGACAAAATAATTCTAACCATTCAGATAGCAGGAAACTTTTCCGAGCTAAACGGGCACCGCTGCTAGTCAGTGCAAATGCGTCTCATTAAAAAAAAAAAATTGAATATAGTAATGACTATCCGACTTTTTGCCTGATATCAAAAAGTCTCTTGGTGATGTTTGGCAACGCTACTGGAATTCTGTTGATCAGAATAAGATGATGAAATGAGAAATGGTATACCTCCATAGAAGTATGAAAATAACAAATGGTATACTTCCATGGAAGTATGAAAATATGCCAAGAAGGTGGGAGACTGTTCTCTGTCGCCTTAGAATTGGCCACGCACGCTTGACTCTCGAGTCCCTGATATCTGGCAGGTGTCAGCCATTCTGTGATGATTGTTTGGTTCCTCTGACTGTGAGGCATTTAATTATTGAATGTTCCAGTTATTATTATTATTACTAGCCAAGCTACAACCCTAGTTTGAAAAGCAAGATGCTATAAGCCCAAGGGCTCCAATAGGGAAAAATAGCCCAGTGAGGAAAGGAAATAAGGAAATAAATAAATGGTGAGAACAAATTAACTTAATAAATCATTCTAAAAACATTAACAACGTCAAAACAGATATGTCATATATAAACTATTAACAACGTCAATACAGATATGTCATTTATAAACTATAAAAAGACTCATGTCAGCATAAAAACATTTGCTGCAACTTTGAACTTTTGAAGTTCTACTGATTCAACCACCCGATTAGGAAGATCATTCCACAACTTGGTAACAGCTGGAATAAAACTTCTAGAATACTGTGTATTATTGAGCCTCATGATGGAGAAGGCCTGGCTATTAGAATTAACTGCCTGCCTATTATTATGAACAGGACAGAATTGTCCAGGGAGATCTGAATGTCTTGTGGGTATCAGGGAACAATTCCTGCCTGAAGCTCGTGGTGGGGAGTCAGGATGCCACAAAACTTTAAATCAATCAATCAATCACTCAATCTTGGTGGGTATGGCAGGTACATCTACACCATGATTCTTGGAGGGGACATTTTATATCATGCCAGTGGCATTTCTAAGTTCATATTAGAAGCTGGCCTTCTTACTCGTATCTAAATAAATTAAAAAGTTTTATTGTTATTTATCAATTTGTTTTTTAGTTTTTTTTATCACGGTTATTAATTGTTAATTAATCATTATTAATCGGCATCAATGGTAGGTAGTAGGTTGGCCAGGGCACCAGCTACCCGTTGAGATACTATCGCTAGAGAGTTATGGGTCTTTTGACTGGCCAGACAGTACTACATTGGATCCTTCTCTCTGGTTACGGTTCATTTTCCCTTTGCCTACATACACACTGAATAGTCTGGCCTATTCTTTACATATTCTCCTCTGTCCTAATACACCTGACAACACTTGAGATTACCAAACAATTCTTCATCACTCAAGGGGTTACTGCACTGTAATTGTTCAGTGGCCACTTTCCTCTTGGTAAGGGTAGAAGAGACTCTTTAGCTATGGTAAGCAGCTCTTCTAGGAGAAGGACACTCCAAAATCAAACCCTTGTTCTCTAGTCTTGGGTAGTGCCATAGCCTCTGTACCATGGCCTTCCATTGTCTTGGGTTAGAGTTCTCTTGCTTGAGGGTACACTTGAGCACACTCTCCTATCTTATTTCTCTTCCTCTTGTTTTGTTAAAGTTTTTATAGTTTATATAGGAGATATTTATTGTTGTTACTCTTCTTAAAATATTCTATTTTCCTTTTTTCCTTTCCACACTGAGCTGTTTTCCCTGTTGGAGCCCCTGGGCTTGTAGCATCCTGCTTTTCCAGCTGGGGTTGTAGCTTAGTAAGTAGTAATCATAAATAATAATAATAATGATGCTATGATGCCAGATAATTACAGATCATTAATTCATTCCTGGGTAGAGCAGTGAGGAAGCGGTTTCGTCAAACCAATTCATAATGTAATTGATAATCAAATTGCTTTTCATATTCTGGGTTTCAAGCCCCACCGGGCACCACATCAATAAAAAAAAAAAAAAAAAAAAAAAAAAAAAAAAAATGGACCGTCGAAAGAATACAGTTTCACTTTTATATTTCCCATCCCGAGAGAAAAGGAGAAAATTTCTGCTGCTCTCAAGTTAACGCTGTTTGAAATTCTGCTCACGCGTCCGAGGGTAAGAGTCGGGAGGTGGGCCGGGGAAGGGGGTGGGGGGTGAGTGCCATGACCTCCCCCCTTCCCCTCTCTGGTAATGGCACAGTCGAACGTTCACAATAAAACCATTTTCGTTGGAATCTTCCACCTAATACAACATTACCGGGTCGCCTTTGCTCTTGCATGCAATTCATTGTTTTATTTTTTTTTTATTTCCAAGTGAGATAAGGTTTGCGTCGATTTCATTCTGATTTAAGTCTTTTTATAGTTTATATGTGAAATACCTTTTTTTAATGTTGTTAATGTTTTTAAAATATTTCATTTTGATAGTTCATTACTTCTTATATCGTTCATTTATTTTCTTATTTCCTTTTCATTACTGGGCTATTTTTCCCAGTTGGAGCCCTTAGGGTTATAGCATCTTGCTTTTCCAGCTAGGGTTGTAGCTTAGCTAGTAATAATAAATAACAACAACAATAATAATAACAACAACAACAATAATAATAATAATAACAACAATATTATCATTAATAATAATAATAATAATAATAATAATAACAATAATAATAAAATGATACTTCACACGATTCATTCAGGTAACGAATCATCCAGCAGAAATATTGCTTGTCTTTCATTGAAGATTTTATTCTATTTGAATACTAATATCCTTTCATTCCTAAACGTAGCAACAACAACAACAACAACAACAACAACAACAATAATAATAATAATAATAAAATGATACTTCACAAGATTCATTCAGTAGAAGATTTTATTCTAGTTGAATACTAATATTCTTTCATTCCTAAACATAGCAACAACAACAACAACAACAACAATAATAATGATAATAATAATAATAATAATAAAATGATATTTCACACGATTCATTCAGTAGAAGATTTTATTCTATTTGAATACTAATATCCTTTCATTCCTAAACATAGCAACAACAACAACAACAACAACAACAACAATAATAATAATAATAATAAAATGATACTTCACAAGATTCATTCAGTAGAAGATTTTATTCTATTTGAATACTAATATCCTTTCATTCCTAAACATAGCAACAACAACAACAACAACAGCAGCAAATACAGCCGTTTCCAGTCAACTGCAGGATAAAGGTCTCAGACATATTCTTAGTCATGTCTGGGGGGTTGGCCAGTTTACATCACCTGGCCACTGTGGATTGGTGATGGTGGGAGAATTTAGTCTGATCACTCACAGCAAACCAACCTGGTATGGGTGGCCCTGACTAGCACAAACCCTTTAACCACGTTCAAGGTATCAATACTCAGAAAAGGGGATTTCCCCTAGCCTAAATGGAAAATGATCAGCTGGCGAATTTTTCTCATATCAAAAGTCATTCTTCATGTTTAAAGGTTTAAAGGCCGCTCATGAATGACAGAGACAATGGACAAATACATTACCCTATCAAGCAGGACAATGCCCTAGAGACTGAACATATATACATATGATCAGCGCCCAAGGCCCCTCTCCACCCACGCTAGGACCAAAGAGGGCCAGGCAATGGCTGCTGATGACTCAGCACATAGACCTATAGGCTCCCCCAAAACCCCCATCCTTAGCTCACATGGATGGTGAGGTTGCCGCGACCAAGGGAACTAACGAGTTTGAGCGGGACTCGAACCCTATTCTGGCAATTACCAGGCACGGACGCTACCAGCAGGCCACCACAACCCTAACGTTCAGGAGTCAAGTTTATTATTATTATTACCAGCCACAACACTAATTGGAAAAGCAATATGCTACAAACCAAGGACCCCAACAGGGATTGCAGCCCGGTGCAGAAAAGATATAAAGAAATAACGAATAAACTATAAATGAGAAATAAAAAAATAAAATATATTAAGATCAGTAATAAAGTTAAATGGATAATTCATAATAAATAGACTATGAAAAGAAACATCCATCACGGATTATCTATTTAGCAATGTTGATACTTAAATTTTATTACTTATTAAACTCCCAACAACAGCAGCAACTTTATTCTATTGCTGCTATCTTTTACAAATCAATTAATAATGAATACGATTAGAAATATTTGCTAGGACATTAACGGTTATCAAATAATATTTAGGTAATGATACTATATCTTACAGGTTGTATCAAGAATACTCATTTAACTTCCCTCCACACCCCCTAAAACAGAAATGGCTTCCTTCTTTCCTCAGTGTCGGACTGGCCGGGGCAAGGGGTGGTGAAGAGGAGACTCTCGGCCTCCCCCCGACCCTTTCCACCTACGAAAAAGTAGCAATTAAAATAAAATTATATATATATATATATATATATATATATATATATATATATACTGTATATATATATTATACACAGTTATGTGTGTGTTTTGTATTTGCAGCGGATAGTTGAGACGTCAAATGATAATAAAAAATTTAAATATAGCAACTCGATTTGTAAGTTTTGTATGCTTTAGCTAACAAAAACAGCTCTTTACTGTCTTAATTCGCCAAGGTTGGAGAATGCTCCACCCATTTAACAATAGTAGTAAGAAGAGCAACACCTCGTCTGTTTTGTCATGGGAACACTAGAGACATCTGACGAACGATTTCCCTTTGAGTGTCTGCGCTCTTCTGATTCTAACTGTACACTCGGAAACCACACTTCTCCACGAATTGCCGAACCAGCGGGTTGTAGCTAGGAAAGGGAGAGGGGGTGGAAAGGGCTGAATCTATGTATGTATATCTATTTAAATACATAGGTGTAATTTTTGACGAGTCATGTACACCAGTATTATCATCACTACTATTATTATTAGCTACGCTACAAGCCTAGTTGGAAAAGCAAGATGCTATAAGCCCATGGGCTCCAACAGGGAAAATAGCCCAGGGAAGAAAGGAAATAAGGAAATAAACTACAATCAAACAGAATGAACATTACCATGGCTGGCTACTGAACAGCAGTGCCAACTCTGACGTCACAAAACTAGCCCCTCCCCCTAACTACCCGCTCGCGAGTCTACCTGCTTTCACGACCTCTAACTTGGGCGCTCGTTGAGCTAATCTCCGGCCGTTCTTCCCATTTAAGGGACCGCCTGATCTTCCCGAATGAACAAACTTCCGCCATGAAGAGACCCGCAGAAGAGGAAGGCACAGATTTAATGGGCAGGAAGTAGGATGAGAGGTACTCGGGGAAGATTATAAAACATCAGCTACTGAGTGGAAGTGAGCTTCTTAAATGTTTTATTTTTATGGGAGGTTAGTTAAAATGATGTGTGGGAGTTTCTTGATGAATTACTAGGATGGACTGTATAATACAATACATAATACTTGCGATAAAAGGCTAATAACAGGCATGAGGGTAGCAGCTTCATCCCATAAAAATTTCAATGCTTACAAATTTCTAGGGAATCAAGAGAAATAGTATATGAATGAAGAGCAGCGACTTCCGAGTAATAATAATAATAATAATAACAACTAAGGGGGCACTCAGCAGAGCACAGACCTCCGCCACAACAGCTTATTTCTCGACCTTGACCTTTGACCTTCCAAAATTTAATAATTTTTAACCCTATACAACCATTTAAATTCCATGAAAGATTCATTATTTTACGATAAAAATTGTGGCCGTATGGTTGATGACCAGAATTTGACCTTTTCCTTGACATTGATCATGGACTTGACCTTGACCTTCGACCTTAACGTGTATTTATTGGCGTGGTTTTTTACACACTCAAATATAAACCAAGTTTGAGGTCTCTGTGACGATGATATCCAAACTTACGGCTGATTACGTTAATTGGAAATTTTGTTTGACCGCAACCTTGACTTCTAGACCTTCCAAAATTTAATAATTCCCAGGTTTTTACTTAACAGTTAATCCCTGCAAGTTTCATCACTCTGCGATTAAAATTCTGGCCAGGAAGGTGTTCACTAACAAACACACACACACGGGGTAAAACATAAACTTCTTCCAGCTTCGTTGGGGGAAGTAATAATATAGCCTGATATAACAGAGAAGAGATGCAATGAAATTTCTTAGCCCTGACTTTCAATCGACCTTTGTTAATTCAGGTATAATAAAACATGAAAAAAAAAGATAACAAATCGATCAAAAATATACTTTTATCAACGTGAAACGTTCAAATGTAAAATATGAAAATGTCAGAATGATCGTTTTACCGCATCTCAATCCATTAAGAAATCAAACACAGCGGCTGAGAGAGAGAGAGAGAGAGAGAGAGAGAGAGAGAGAGAGAGAGAGAGAGAGAGAGAGAGAGAGAGATTAATTCAAGTTGATGGTTCTCTCGAACGCCTTTGAAGATGGTAATGGATGTTGCTCCTCCTTTTCCAGCAGATGATCCTCAGCATCCAATGCAGCTGAAACAAGTCTTCGATTCGTGGTTTTGGTCAAAGAACGTTTTGGGATTTTAGTCGAGCTTCCCTCCTTTTAAACGCTTTGAAATGTGTGCTTATTACTTGGCTAAATTGATGCCGAAACAAGTTTTCGATTCGTGGTTTTGGTCAAAGAACGTTTTGGGATTTTAGTCGAGCTTCCCTCCTTTTAAACGTTTTGTAATGTGTGCTTATTACTTGGCTAAATTGATGCCGAAACAAGTTTTCGATTCGTGGTTTTGGTCAAAGAACGTTTTGGGATTTTAGTCGAGCTTCCCTCCTTTTAAACGTTTTGTAATGTGTGCTTATTACTTGGCTAAATTGATGCCGAAACAAGTTTTCGATTCGTGGTTTTGGTCAAAGAACGTTTTGGGATTTTAGTCAATCTTCCTGCTTTTAAACGTTTTGCAATATGTGGTTATTACTTGGCTTAATTGACGTCGAAACAAGTCTTCTATTCGTGGTTTTGGTCAAAGAACGTTTTGAGACTTTAGTCCAGCTTCCTGCTTTTAAACGTTTTCCAATGTGTGCTTATTACTTGCCTAAATTGACGTCGAAAAAAAAAGAGTTCAATTGACGTCGAAACAAGTCTTCTATTCGTGGTTTTGGTCAAAGAACGTTTTGGGATTTTAGTCGAGCTTCCGGCTTTTAAACGTTTTACAATGTGAGTTTATTACTTGCCTAAATTAACGTCAAAACAAGTCTTCTATTCGTGGTTTTGGTCAAAGAACGTTTTGGGACTTAAGTCAAGCTTCCTGCTTTTAAACGTTTTCCAATGTGAGTTTATTACTTGCCTAAATTAACGTCAAAACAAGTCTTCTATTCGTGGTTTTGGTCATAGAACGGTTTGGGATTTTAGTCGAGCTTCCTGCTTTTAAACGTTTTGCAATATGTGCTTATTACTTGCCTAAATTGACATTGCTTGTGTGATGGAGGGTAGATGGAGATGGTTTGGGCATGCTCTTCGCACTCCCCAAGAGAGATTAGATCACCAAACATTTAATTGAGCCCCACAAGGCACTAGAAGAGTTGGAACACCCAGGACTACATGGCTGAAGACTATGAAGCGCGAAGTAGGACATGATGAATGGAGAATTATTGATTTAAAAGCTGAAAATAGAGACGACTGGCGTAATCTAACCGAGGCCCTTTGCGTCAATAGGCGTGGAAGGAGATGATAATGATAATGTGTGGCTGCACCGTCTTGCCTTGATGAATGTGCACGAGATGTAATTGCTGGCAAAATTGAAGTCATAAAAGCATATCGGTGATGGGTAAATTGAAGTCCTGTTTATTCGTGGGTGCTTGACATCAGTGATAAATATATGTGGCTTAAATTTCACATCAAACGTTGCCATAAGTTGATGTAATTGATGGAAAAATTGAAGTCATTTAGACATCGCTGATGGTTAAATTGAAGTCCTGTTTGTTCTAGGGTGCGTGACATCACATTAACGTTTATGTGACTTCATTTTGACATTAAACGTTGCCCTGAGCAGATGCAATTGGGGGAAAAATTGAAGTCATAAAGGTATGTCACCGATATCTATATTAAAGTCCTGTTTTATCGTGGGGGTATGAAATATTGAAAAGTATGTGACTTAAATTTCACATTAAATGTAGCAGTAACTGGATATAATTGATGGCATAATTGAAGTCATAAGCGACATCACTGATGGCTAAATTGAAGTCCAACTCGGTCGTGGGTGCTTGACATCACATTGATGAATATATGTGACTTACATTTCACATCAAAGTCATAAGAGGATGTAACTGATGGCTAAATTGAAGTCCTGTTTGTTCATGAGTGTGTGACATCAATTTTTCACACTTGTGAAGATTTAAAGACTACTTGCTTATAAGCATCGAGGGGAAAGGGATTTCATACATAAATATTCATCAGTGATAAAAAGAAAATGATTGTGGTGATAAGGGATAAAAGTGATGAGGACTAACCCCCCTCTCTCTATCTCTCTCTCTCTCTCTCTCTCTCTCTCTCTCTCTCTCTCTCCTTAAAAGTGTTAAAGGTTTACACGGGTATTCAGTTCTTTTCCTTCGTCCTATCATCATTATCATTATCATCAATAATATCACTATCTATGTTGTTATAATTTCATCATCATTCAAAATAAGCACGAATTTCCCTTGAATAACTGATTTTGCTTCTCTTCTTGAAAATGACAAAATGTTCCGGGAAGCAAATAGAGATGTTGGGACCAAAAATATTTAAAATACACAAAATATATTTAAATAAACAATGGAAATTTATTGCAAAATGTACATAAACGCATCTCCCCCTCCCAAAAAAATCCCTATCAAAACAAGCATTGAAAAATATGCTATTTCCCAAGTAAGCAAACAAGAGACAAAAGTGAAATACTCCCAAAGTTGACGTGGGGAAAAACAGCTTGCTAAGTTGTCAGGTATAACTTTCGTCAAACAACAGAGTCCAAACGGATTCCAATATGCGAACGTACCTCCTCTCCCCCAAGGGAAATACAACTCGTCTTTTGATGGCAAACAAAGTTGACATCCTGTCACTCAACAGCAATTAGAGAGATGAAATTTTTCTTTAAAGAGGAAAATGATTTTTTTTTCCATGAATAAAATTCGGTTCACACGTGTACTCGTGCCTAAAGTTTTTTTTTTTTTTTTCTTTTTAGAAATAACATAAGGTTACGCAAATCAATGATTTGAAACTTTTTTAAAGGCCACATTTGATTTAATACAGGTGTTTAGGACAAGCCTTGTCTTCTTCCTATGGAGATAGAAACAGTACAAATTAAATGGAATTAGGAAATATTTAGGTACAATCTTCCTTATATGAGAAAGAACACGCCTCTCTCTCTCTCTCTCTCTCTCTCTCTCTCTCTCTCTCTCTCTCTCTCTCTCTCTATATATATATATATATATATATATATATATATATATACACACATATTACAGAAGATAACTTGATATATAGTAGTCCACATAAGGAAAATTAAAAGATTACGTGTATATGTAGAAATGCTCTACAGTTTCGTCCGCCACTGGAACTCTTCTTACCATTGGCAGACAAAACTGTAGAGCATTTCTACATATACACATAATTTTTCAATTTTCCTTATGTGGACTAATATATATATATATATATATATATATATATATATATATATATATATATATATATATATGTATATATATATATATATATATATTGTCAAGGCGAGCGGCATTGCCACTTGTATAACTAATCGGTCTGTGCCCGTTCCTCGCGTAAGGGTAGAGGGAATAGTCATACCCTGGTGAGAGGGGGTTGTAGTTAGGAAAGGGGGAGGGGGTGGAAAGTATTTAATATGTATGTGTACGTTAATATCTATCTTAAATATTTAGTCATCATTTTTGACGGGTCACGTATACTAATATACAATGGCTACCGCTAGAGAGTTATAGGGTCGTTTGACTGGCCTGACAGTAGTACATTGGATCCTTCTCTGGTTACGGTTCATTTTCCTTTTGCCTACGTACACACACCGAATAGTCTGGCCTATTCTTTACATATTCTCCTCTGTCCTCATACACCTGACAACAATGAGGTAATTGTTCAATTGTTTAGCTATGGTAAGCAGCTCTTCTAGGAGGACACTCTAAAATCAAACCATTGTTCTATAATCTTGGGTAGTGCCATAGCCTCTGTACTAAGGTCTTCTATAGTCTTGAATTAGAGTTCTCTTGCTTGAGGGTACAGTCGGGCACACTATTCTCTCTTACTTTTCTTCCTCTTGTTTTGTTAAAGTTTTTATAATTTACATAGGAGATATTTATCTTAACCTTGCTGCTCTTCTTAAAAAGATTTATTTTTCTTTGCTTCCTTTCCTCACTGAGCTATTTTCCCTTTTGGAGCCCCTGGGCTTATAGCATCCTGCTTTTCCAACTAGGATTGTAGTTTAGCAAGTAATAATAATAATAATATAAATATCAACCTCTCCATGATTATTATTATCATTATTATTACTTGCTAAGCTACATCCCTAGTTGGAAAAGCAGGATGCTATAAGCCCAGGGGGCTCCAACAGGGAAAGTAGCCCAGTGAGGAAAGGAAAGAAGGAAAGATAAAATATTCCAAGAAGAGTAACAACATTAAAATAAATATTTTCTATATAAACTATAAATAATTTAACAAAACAAGAAGAAGAGATTAGATGAGAACGATGAAAACACAATCTCTAGAGGATTGAACCAGTGAAGTTTTGATAAACCGGTGATATTAACCGAAGCGATGCTAACAATCAGATTAAGAAAACAAAATTATTTACTGCCCTTTACAACCTCGTCACTATTTTCCAAGTCTTATAAAGGTCAGCTTTATCAGTGATTAAAGAGCTTCGGGGAAATGGCCGTGAGGCTGGAGAGAGAGAGAGAGAGAGAGAGAGAGAGAGAGAGAGAGAGAGAGAGAGAGAGAGAGAGAGAGAGAGAGAGAGAGAGTGGTAGGGGAGGCAGGGTGGATAACTGTTTCATTCTTTGAAAATTAATTTTTTTACATCCATATTAGGTCTCTTTACAATAAAAGCATCATCATAGTATTAGTATTTTCAGTGCATTAAATAAAATGAGAAAAAGGATTATAGATCATTTTTATCTAATTGATGAAAACTTGATAAAGACTATTAAAAAATAAGCTGAAACCCTCATAAGATATAATTTATACACTGATAGCAAAGACGAGATGTTTTTAGAATCTAATAATTTTTAATACTAAACACAATAATAAAGATAAAAGGAATAATCGTAATAAAAAAAGCGTTTTCTAGCCCAAGTTTACATGTCGAATAACACCCAGGATATCCTAAAAAAAAAAAAAAAAATTGTTTTGACGTAATCCTGTCCGCAGACACACAGCAAATGCAAATTTGGATCAAGAATCTGTATCCGCATCAGCTCCAAAATTCAATGGGGTCATTTGGCGTCATTCGTGATCTAAGGTCTATCTTCGGTGAAAATTTCATCAAAATCGGTCAAGTAGTTTTGACGTAATCCTGTCCACAGACACAAAACAAAAATGCAAATCTGGATCTAAAATCCGGATCCGGATTCGCTCCAAAATTCAATGGGGGTTAATCCATGTTCTAAATTTTATCTTCGATGAAAATTTCATCAAAATCCATCAAGTGGTTTAGACGTAATCCTGTCCACAAACACAAAAAATGCAAATCTGGATCTAAAATCCGGATCCGGATCTGCTTCAAAATTCAATGAGGTCACTCGTGATCTAAGGTCTATCTTCGGTGGAAATTTCATCAAAATCCGTCAAATAGTTTTGACGTAATCCTGTCCACAAACACAAAAAATGCAAATCTGGATCTAGAATCCGGATCCGGATCTGCACCACAATTCAATGGGGTCATTCATGATCTAAAGTCTATCTTCGGTGAAAATTTCATCAAAATGTCTAGTAGTTTTAACGTAATCCTGTCCACAAACACACAATAAATGCAAACCTGGATCTAGAATCCGGATCCGGATCCACTCCAAAATTCAATGGGGGTAATTTATGATCTAAGGTATATCTTCGATGAAAATTTCATTAAAATCTGTAAGGTAGTT
>NC_090763.1:10627873-10702873 GCF_036898095.1 Palaemon carinicauda
ACGTGACAGAACCCTCGATAGCAGGAGTGTAAGCCACTGTACAACGTACCGACCTTCCCAGTCCTAGTTGCTTCTCAATTTTCCAACATCTTAGACAACTTGTCAATTTTCTTCTTCAAATTAAATTAGCAGTGTCTGAAGAATCGAACGAAGACTACGCAGATAAGAAGTGAGAACTGGAGGAGGAGGAGCAGACACACTACTTCTAGCTCGTGAAAACCAACAACGGCGCTCCACAAGGAGAGGTCACAGGGGACTCTTCACAGCATCAGAGATAACACCAGCAAATGTCCCCTCATTCAAATATTCCACACGTGAAGCAAAACTGAAGGGGCAGCTCCTCTGAACACAACAACCTGTCTGCACACTTATCCATTTATTCTTAAATGATAAAGCAAATAATTAAATCAGCCAAAATTAGAAGTCAGCAAGAGTATGTGTACTGCTAGCGACCAAAGTCAAAAGTGAGTGTCTTTCCAGCTTCACTGAAGTCATACTCCTATTAAAGACGATGATTTGTATTCGTTTAGGAACAAATAACCTTAGTCTTACAATATGATAAACCCAATTCTGAAAAACCTAGATAAGAAGTCAGTCGACATTAGCGTCTGAGACTTCCAACCTATTGTGTATGAGGACAAACAGTTGAAAGAGGTTTAAGTAATTCCTGAACCATAGTCCTATTTCTATAACAGGCGAGTTGAAAATGATAATAAAAGTTGTGATATTTGTTCTACAAAAATCCTTCGAGTCAACATCAAGAATAGGCAGAGGGAAAGTCTATAGATATGAAAGCAATGCTGCTAATATGAAGGAATCAGTTCCTACTAAATCTGGTGTACCTCAGTGAGTTATTTAACTAATACAATACTGTAGTTTCTTCAAGTTTAATTTAACCACAGCCATCACAATATGATTCCTCTTATGTTCTCAATACAACTTTAGAAACTAAGAAGAATAAATTACTTCTTCATAAATTGAAACTGTCAAATAAGTAGAAATGAAAATAACCTACTGATACTTTACTCAATTTACATATAAGATTGATAAAGTCTTACATTACAAGAGGTTCCCACCCTTCATCATCATCATTTCCTCCTACACCTACTGATGCAAAGGTCCTCGGTTAGATTTCGCCAGTTGTCTCTATCTTGAGCTTTTAATTCAATAGTTCACCATCCATCATCTCCTACCCTTAATATCAAGATATCCAAAAGTTAAGTGATGTATAAAACTTACCCACTTCCAGACACTGCCATGCAGTTTGACACGACTTGCAGTGGATACACAAGCGCTGCAGCCAGGAACTGTACAAGGAGAATGACGTAATTTAGAAGTAGAGATACCAAAAAATAAATTTCAAACCATATACATATTATTGACTTAACGTTAATAGAGAAACTTTTGAGATGTTCACCAAATTAATAAAATATAAACCAATACCCTTGTATATCGAAGCTTCAATTAACGCTTTCGAAGATACAAAAAAAAATATAGTTTTTTTTCCCATGCTTAATTTACATACCAAAAATTCAGTTACAATATTCTTATTCTAAAATTGTAGCGGTAAAATTTATTAGTTTTAAAAATGTACAGTAAACGAAAATGATAAAAGTATCTTTAGTAATGTTATAATCGTTGCGTAAGCACACATCCACAATAGAAAAAAAGAAAAACAGCCGTTTTGTTGTAAGCAGCTGAACCAGATATCTGCTATTTCACTCGTATTTCAATCCCCGTACAATAGTAAACAATTATTGTAGTTATATTGGGAAACAAGTGAAATTTGGTAAGCTTGTTGAAATGTATCTCAATGTTTATAACGGACATCAATGAGAAAACGAGCTTCCATGAACGAATATTTTGGTTAACGAAAGTTTCTTCAGGAAAGGGACTCATTTGCATAGCGGGGTATTGGTGCACTGTATATATGAAAGCAAAATGTAAACATGTCAAAGGTACTGTTATTTTCTTTTAAATACAGTACAGGAGGTCCTCTAGGTACAAACATTCGGTTAAAACACACATCCAACTGATATCATAAATTTCAGATATTGTATCAAAATTTGTATACTGTAATAAGATAAAGAAATATTATAATAAAAATGATATTTTAATTATAAAATAAATTTTTGAATATACTTACCCGGTGAATATATAGCTGCAACTCTGTTGCTCGACAGACAAACTGTACAGAAAAAAACTCGCCAGCGATCGCTATACAGGTTGCGGGTGTGCCCAACAGCGCCATCTGTCGGCCAGATACCAAGCTCTATGTAAACAAAGACTCAATTTTCTCCTCGTCCCACTGTGTCTCTATTGGGGAGGAAGGGAGGGTCATTTAATTTATATATTCACCGGGTAAGTATATTCAAAAATTTATTTTATAATTAAAATATCATTTTTAAATATTTAACTTAGCAGGTGAATATATAGCTGATTCACACCCAGGATGGTGGGTAGAGACCAGTAATATATGTTTTACATTTTATGAGCTAAGAGTTTTTATTTCATTTTAGAAGTTATCAAAATAACAAAAACAAAATAAATAGGTACCTGGTAAGGAAGTCGACTTGAACGATTACTCTGCCTTATAAGTACGTCTTCCTTACGGAGCCTCGCGATCCTCTTAGGATGCTGATCGACCCCCTAGGAGCTGAAGTATCAAGGGTTGCAACCCATACAACAGACCTCATCAAAACCCCTAATCTAGGCGCTCTCAAGAAATGACTTTGACCACCCGCCAAATCAACCAGGATGCGAAAGGCTTCTTAGCCTTCCGGACAACCCATAAAAACAACATTAAAAAACATTTCAAGAGAAAGATTAAAAAGGATATGGAATTAGGGAATTGTAGTGGTTGAGCCCTCACCCACTACTGCACTCGCTGCTACGAATGGTCCCAGTGTGTAGTAGTCCTCGTAAAGAGACTGGACATCCTTTAGATAAAAAGACGCGAACACTGACTTGCTTCTCCAATAGGTTGCGTCCATTATACTTCGCAGAGATCTATTTTGCTTAAAGGCCACGGAAGTTGCAACAGCTCTAACTTCGTGCGACTTCACCTTAAGCAAAGCTCGGTCTTCCTCACTCAGATGTGAATGAGCTTCTCGTATTAACAGTCTGATAAAGTATGATAAAGCATTCTTTGACATAGGCAAAGATGGTTTCTTAACTGAACACCATAAAGCTTCAGATTGGCCTCGTAAAGGTTTGGTACGCTTTAAATAGAACTTAAGAGCTCTCACAGGGCATAAGACTCTTTCTAGTTCATTGCCTACAATCTCCGATAAGCTGGGAATATCAAAAGATTTAGGCCAAGGCCGAGAAGGCAGCACATTTTTGGCTAGAAAACCAAGTTGTAGCGAACAGGTGGCTTTTTCTGACAAAAATCCGATGTTCTTGCTGAAGGCATGAATCTCACTGACTCTTTTAGCTGAGGCTAAGCATACCAGGAAAAGAGTCTTTAGAGTGAGATCTTTCAGGGAGGCTGATTGTAGCGGCTCAAACCTGTCTGACATGAGGAATCTTAGTACCACGTCTAAATTCCAACCAGGGGTAGCCAAACGACGCTCCTTGGTGGTCTCAAAAGACTTAAGGAGGTCTTGAAGATCTTTATTGTTGGAAAGATCTAAGCCTCTATGCCGGAAGACCGATGCCAACATGCTTCTGTAGCCCTTGATAGTGGGAGCTGAAAGGGATCGTCCTTTTCTCAGGTATAAGAGAAAATCAGCTATTTGAGCTACAGAGGGTACTGGTCGAGGATACAGAAACTGACTTGCACCAGTCTCGGAAGACTTCCCACTTCGATTGGTAGACTCTAATGGTGGATGCTCTCCTTGCTCTAGCAATCGCACTGGCTGCCTCCTTCGAAAAGCCTCTAGCTCTCGAGTCTTTCGATAGTCTGAAGGCAGTCAGACGAAGAGCGAGGAGGCTTGGTGTACCTTCTTTACGTGAGGCTGACGTAGAAGGTCCACCCTTAGAGGAAGACTTCTGGGAACGTCTACTAGCCATCGAAGTACCTCGGTGAACCATTCTCTCGCGGGCCAGAGGGGAGCAACTAACGTCAACCTTGTCCCCTTCGTGAGAGGCGAACTTCTGCAGTACCTTGTTGACAATCTTGAACGGTGGGAATGCGTAGAGATCCAGATGTGACCAATCTAGGAGGAAGGCATCTATATGTATTGCTGCTGGGTCCGGGACTGGGGAGCAATAGATTGGAAGCCTCTTGGTCAGCGAGGTTGCAAAGAGATCTATGGTTGGTTGGCCCCAAGTGGCCCAAAGTCTCTTGCACACATCCTTGTGGAGGGTCCATTCTGTTGGAATTACTTGCCCTTTCCGACTGAGACAATCTGC
Organism: Palaemon carinicauda; assembly: GCF_036898095.1. Taxonomy (NCBI): domain Eukaryota; kingdom Metazoa; phylum Arthropoda; class Malacostraca; order Decapoda; family Palaemonidae; genus Palaemon; species Palaemon carinicauda. The sequence goes on from NC_090763.1 coordinate 10,632,230, forward strand.
TATGACATTCAAGTTGCCTAGGATGAACCTCGTTACTAGGGAGATGTCTTGACCTTTTGACCAGATGAGCAGGTCCCTTGCGATCTCGTACAACGTCAGTGAGTGGGTACCTCCTTGTTTGGAGATGTACGCCAAGGCCGTGGTGTTGTCTGAGTTTTACTTCCACCACTTTGCCTCGAAGGAGAGACTTGAAGCTTTTCAAGGCCAGATGTACTGCCAACAGCTCCTTGCAGTTGATATGCATGCTCCTCTGACTCGAGTTCCACAGTCCTGAGCATTCCCGACCGTCTAGTGTCGCGCCCCAGCCCACGTCCGATGCGTCCGAGAAGAGAACGTGGTTGGGAGTCTGAACAGCCAGGGGAAGACCCTCTCTTAGGTTGATATTGTCCTTCCACCAAGTCAGACAAGACTATCTTTTCGGAAATGGGGATCGAGACCGCTTCTAGCGTCTTGTCCTTTTTCCAGTGAAAAGCTAGATGGTATTGAAGAGGACGGAGGTGTAGTCTTCCTAGTGACACAAATTGTTCCACGGATGACAGCGTCTCTACCAGACTCATCCACAGCCTGACTGAGCAGCGTTCCTTCTTCAGCATCTTCTGGATGGATAGCAGGGCTTGATCTATTCTGGGGGCTGATCGTCTTGTTGTTCAGCAACGTCCTCATCAGATAGTTCCTCATCCGAAAACTGATGAGGAAACGGCAACGGAGTGGGCAACGTCTGGCTCGCTGAGTCCGGTCGCACTGGTGCATGCGTGACGGAGCCGGACGCAACATCATGGAACTGCTGCACAGTCTGTGAACTGTCAACAACCATGGGTGCGCGAGGAAGCACAGCGTCCACCCGAGACTGTCTAGACCGTCTGGGTTGTGCAGTCAACACCATACCGGGTTGCCGAGGTTGACGCACTGCGTCAAAACAAGTCACCTCTGCTGGTTGTTGAACGTCCTGAACGTCAACAACCACCTCCGAGCGTCGCTTAACGTCAACGTGCGGCTGGCAACCCACACTGGGTCGCATCGGTGGAGGAACCACCTCAACTGGCAGACACGAGAAGGTTACCTCAGCGTCAACAGGACGCACAACCGACCGGTTGGAAGGTTGTTGGCCAGAAGGTTCGGCAGCAACCTTCTCCGCATTAAAGTCCTCTATCAAGGACGCAAGCTTGGACTGCATGTCTTGCAGCAAAGCCCATTTAGGGTCTACGGGAGCAGGTGCGGCAACAGACGGGGTTAGCGACTGAGGTGGTACCGCTTTCCATCCCTGAAAGCCTTGTTTATGCATGACATAATTGTACAGCAAAACTTCAAAGGCTCGAAAACAGCTGTGAAGTTGACCTGTAAAAAACTTGGAGCGTCTCCTGGCCAGGCGCCAGGGAGAGTCTACGAGATTTGAGAAGTCTATCTGGGCAGAGGCATGAACTCCCAAGCCGAGAACTTCTCTCGTGTCATATCAGACTCTCGCTCTATAAGCCAGTTTAAAAGAAGGGAAAGCAAAGGCTGTATCCCCCAAACTCCTCCTGGTGATAAACCAGTCGCCTAGCAAACGTAAAGCTCTCTAGGAGAGCGAGAGAGCACTAGCTTATAAACAACGGCTTCGAAGTAGCTAGGCCTAGTGTAAGCTCTGACGTTTAGGCGAACGAGGAGCAGCAGTTACAAAAAGATCCGGACAAAGATCCTTAAAAAAAATCATCATGATTTAATTAAAGTCCATAGAGGGCTAAGCAGCTTTAGGCTCCTCTCCATCTGACAGAGTCCTCAAGGGAATATCAGTAGGAGGGGGAACAGCAACTTCCTCATCTACAGGAACCTTGTCCGATAAAAGCTGAGTCTCAAGCAAGGGAGAGACCTACCGTGGTGGCAATGCTTTACAAGCAGAGTCCACACTCACTGGTGCATTAGTAGCGGACCAGGACGCAACGTCATGTAACTGCTTGACAGTCTGTGAACTGTCAACAACTGAACTGTCAACCACAACAGGTGCGTGAGGACGCACAGCGTCCACTCGAGACTGCTTTGACTGCCTAGACTGAGCAGTCAAAACAACTCTAAAATGTGGAGGTTGACGCACAGCGTCAAAACAAGTCAACTCCGATTGTTAGCGAACGTCTTGAACGTCAACAGGAGCATCAGCAAGTGGCCTAACGTCCAAATGCGGCTGAAAATCCACACGAGACCGCATCGAGTGTGGTTCTAAACAACCTGACTGACGTGACTTAGCTACGCCAACGTCAACAGGAAGCACAAAGGAACGTTAGGTTGGCTGAAAGCCAGGATATCGATGAGATAAACGGCTAGACTCAACGGACTAATCGGCAGAATAGTCTTCCATAAGGGAGGCAAGCATATTCTGCATGTCTTGCCGTACAACCCATTAAGGATCAACGGAAATGGTTGTGGTAAGAGACGAGGGTAACGTCTGTGACCGCAACACTTTGCCAACAAAAAAGACTCGGAGTCTGTGTTACGCTTTTGTTAGGCGGCGAGCAGTTATCCGATGACTGCATAGGGTCAGAGCTGTCCTAATGGCTGTAACCAGGACGCTGGACCTGTCCTGAAAGGACTGACTTTCGCTTAAGGGCTTCGAAACCTTGTGACAGGTTTCTTATGCGAAAAGCCTTCGGATGACGAGGAGAATAAAACGTCTCTCTCGTCTTATGGTAGGGGAGATCTTGGTAAGATACACCCGATACCATAGAGGGAAACGTCTGTTCGTTGATCAAGGCCTCTCGAACCCATAAGTCGTTCGACATTACTTCTCCCCTGTTTGGGAGCTTGCAAGAGGTCCCGGACTAGGTGAACGACAGGCACGAACAGACGAACCCTCGGACGCAACACTGTAACACTTTGCGCAATATCACTTTATCACTTCGATTTTCTGTTTTGCACTTATTTCACTGAAATCGAAACTTTTATTGATTTCTACCTGAAGCACGCAATTCTACCCTTCATCAAAAGGTAGTAATTGCGAAATCAGTCGTATAATGCAAGCTCATTAATACAGTAGGGTCCCGAATTACACGTGTTCTAATTACACGATTCCTCAATTACGCGATCGATAGTTTTTAAAAATTAAATTTCCTCTATCTGCGAGGAGCATTCTAAATCCGCGAGTCAAGCACCGCGAAGCGTAGGAAATCTATTGTTTTCTTAATTGTATGGGGGGGGGGGGTGATGGTTCCCCGATGTCTGAGAAGGGGGGGGGGGGAGAATGTGAGAGAAAGATTTCTGTTCAAACATTTTAAGACTAGTTTTGGATGAAAATGTTAAGGTTTGCCCATCTGTTGTGTGAACTTGTCGCTAGGCCTAGCCTAACTGTCCAACACCTATATGTATAATATTTCATATTTGTACTAATTAATTTCTATACTTACATTGTGATTATGGTGAAAAATCCTTATTCATTAAACTTTAAATTAAAAACCATCAAAATAAAGACTATTTTATATCATGCTACTGCCAAACATGTCACCACAACCAAACCCATTACTTTGTTTGGTACGTTCCATCGCCGATCATAACGAACTCGCTAACCAATTTTAACATCTGTCTATAGGTTAACTTTTGCGGCAAAAGATATCTTACCAGGTACTATGTAATAATAATGTTATAATTAATGTTGTTTTTATTTATCCTTAGAAAATCAAAATATATGAAATATGAGCAATTTTGTTTCGTGTTGTTTTTTTTTTTCCTAAAAAAAACGCCTTCTTAAAAGGAAAAAGTTTTTTTTACGTTTCATCGTCGATCATAAACGCATTTACTCCTGAAAGTGATATTGAAGAGCTTTTACTAAAGATGTTATTATAAATAAAGATTATAAATAGGTGGTAAAATATCTATAATTAAAGTGTAGCAGCATCAAGAAATGTTGGGGTTCGCCCTTTACATAAGAATGTACTGTACATTGGATTAGACAGAACGTAGAAAAAATCAATTAGGGAAAAATCGGTATTCGATATCCTCATCATCAGCATCGTCAATCGGGCTTTTTATTTTTTTTATTCTCAGTCGCTAACTAGTTATCGCACTGCAGAGATCTGCACACATTCCGATAATTCACATTTGAAGGTTTTCTGGGAGAGGATGGATAGAGAAAATACCGAACTATATAAAATGTTTTTTTAACCTGTTAAGCATCACCCACGTGATAAACCGTTCACCACGATCTACTCGGTACCGCCTTCAACTGTATATTCCGTTCATGACTTTAATTGCCTTTTACAAGCCGTCAGTCTCGTGATGTTACTTTACTCGTATAGTCTCGTGATGTTACTTTACTCGTATAGTAAGCATAGGATCACCACTTGGCAACACTCTCAGCATATGGGGACTGTGAATAGAAACTTATATGATGTCTGGCAACTATTTTTCTGAAGGTAGCTTGATGTTACAAAACTGTGGTTTCCTATCAGTGCGCTCGGGCGTTCATGCATAAGTGGTTATTTGTTGTTCCTTTTGTAATGAAAGGTCTAAAGAGGAAGGTTATTTCTTTAGATGAAATAAATGATATTCTTGTTGTGGAATTTGATAATGATAACCTGTTTGATAATGAGAGCACTAGTTCTGAATCCTCCAGTGATGAGTATATTGAAGAAACAAAGTTTTCTTTCGATGCCGAAAGCGAAAATGACTTCTCATTACCGAATGACTGGACAACGAAATTTCACAAAACTATAAAGGGAAAGGAAACGCCGAGAAGAGAAAGAGAGAGAGAGAGAGAGAGAGAGAGAGAGAGAGAGAGAGAGAGAGAGAGAGAGAGAGAGAGAGAGAGAATAAAGTGGATAAATAATGTACAAATGTATGACGAACATATTTGAAAACTATACAGGAAACGATATGAAGAGAGAGAGAGAGAGAGAGAGAGAGAGAGAGAGAGAGAGAGAGAGAGAGAGAGAGAGAGAGAGAGAGAGAGAGAGACCTATCCCTTTCCTTTTGTTGCTTATCCAGGCATAAGATTTACGATTGAAGATAAAAAGAACCCATTAGAATATTCAGTATTATGTAGCCATTTGAAATTAAATAATAGTATTAATTGTTTTTTTACTCAACCATTTAATTAATATCCCTACTTTTAACTATAATTACGAATTATAAGCATAAAGAAATTATATTAACTTTGAAAAATTATCATTAGTGAAATGACCGCTCAGGGCAAAAAAACCATGATTATCGTACAGCAGCCTAGTGCACACTTGCGCCTACTGGCTGTGTTTACGTGTGGGAGTGTCATCATGGATATACAGTACTATACTGTAATTTTTAACTATTGCTAGATACGTACTGTATCAAACCTTGAAAACCCTTTTTTGTTTTTTGTATCTATAGGAAATAATTCTACATCATTCGGAAAATACTGAAAACAGTAAGCTATGCATAGTACAGTAGTAAATACTACAGTCATAGAAAATTATCAAAACTTTAACAACTTTTTATTGTTTTATTTATCCATAAAAGAAATTTTGTACAGTATTTTATAAAAAAATCTATAAGAAGGATTTCTTACAGTATTGTTAAGATAAAAGCTACAGTATATATGTATATATATATACAGTATATTATATATATATATATATATATATATATATATATATATATATATATATGTTTTATATATATATAATATATACATACATACATACACACATACATACACACACACAGTGTATATACAGTATATATATAGCTAGAAAGCTAGAAATGGAGTGAAAAAAAAATTGACGGGTAGGTTGCTGTTTGCCGCCATGATGTGTTTCGAAATATACGAATTTCCAATTACACGAGGCCTTTCATCGACCAAATTCTCGCATAATTCGGGACCCTACTGTACCAGCAAAAAACAGAAAACATATTTTAAGATAAAAAATTCAGTGGCTGGGGAAGAGACTAAACACTAGTTCATATAAACTACGTTTTCAATCTCTCACCGCACATAGCCTGGGGACGAGAATAAAAAACTAAAAACGTTTTATCCTTTCTCCCCGTACAGAGACTAGGGACGAGAGTAACTCGGGAACAACGTTACCCGCTTGAACGGAACGTTTTCTCTCCTCTCTCTCCCTCCGTCTCTATCTCTCTCTCTCTCTTTCTCTCTTGATTTCGCACCTAAGAGAAGAGCCCAATTACATTTCGTCAAAAAAACATGTTATTTGACCAAAGGAAAAAACTGAAAGGTTTTTCAATTAAAAAGTTCCTTTAAAAAAGAATTTAAAACATTTAAGCTTTGAAAGAATAATGAACAAAACGTCAGAATCGATTTACTCTTTCTGCAAAGTGAAACCGTGATACTCTCTCTCTCTATCGTAACGATAGAGCGCAAACTGCGTAGTATAAATAAACTAAACGTTAGTTCATCTTTGAAAACAGTACGAAGACTATTCAAAGAAATTCTTTCATAAAATATTTATTAAAAATATTCATTTAAAAGGTTTTAAATCATTAGCTCTTTAAAAGCTATTTACGATTGCAAAGGGCTCAACGTTGTTTAACTTCGGTTTCCAAGTTAGGACCGCCTACTCTCAGGAAAGGTCGCATATAAACAAAACATTAAAATTTATTATTATATGTTTATAATAAATGGAAAGTTAATCGAAGAGGCCTAATAAAGGCGGAGAGATATAAAATATATAGAGGAAAATCTATGATTAATTTATAACGTGATAAGATAATTACTAAAAGCCTAAACACACTTCCGTCTAAGGGAAGGGTCGGCCATTTAAAAGTGAAAGAAAGTCCATACTCTCTTTGTCACCATAATTAAATCTATCCAAAACGAGTTTAAGATTTAAGATGAAGATAAAACACCTGCACTGCGAAAGCTCAAACCAGAATATAGTACTTCACCAAAGATGATGGGAAAAACTCCAGGTTTCAACAGCGAGTAAAGTACGTCTTGTCGACACGTCGACAGAGAGAAAATTGAGTCTTTGTTTACATAGAGCTTGGTATCTGGCCGACAGATGGCGCTGTTGGGCACACCCGCAACCTGTATAGCGATCGCTGGCGAGTTTTTTCTGTACAGTTTGTCTGTCGAGCAACAGAGTTGCAGCTATATATTCACCGGCTAAGTTAAATATTTAAAACTATATATCATAATTCTCATCTTCCTTTACATTCAAATCGTCCCGGACAGGTCCATCCTGTTCGTAAAACTAGGCATGTGGTTAATTCTAGTAGTCAGGCCTTCTCCATAATGCGCTCAATACTACACAGAATTCTAGAAGTTTTATTCCAGATGTGACCAACATGTGGAATGATCTTCCTAATCGGATACTGTAGTTGAATCGGTAAAACTTCAACAGTTCAAACTTGCAGCAAATGTTTTTACATTGAACAAGCTGACATAAGTCTTTTTATAGTTCATATATGAAATACCTGTTTTGATGTTACTGTTTTTAAAATATTTGATTAATTGTTCATTACTTCTTATATCGTTTATTTATCTCCTTATTTCCTTTCCTCACAGGGCTATTTTTCCATGTTGGAGCCTTTGGGCTTATAGCATCTTGCTTTTCCAACTATGGGTTGTAGCTTGGCTAATAATAATAATAATAATAATAATAATAATAATAATAATAATACCATTTAATATAATAAGCAAAACATTTGTAATATTTATTTTATATGAAATGGAACTATTTGTTGACTATTGCAGCTGGATATTGTAGGTATGGGAGTCACGTTAGGCCTACCCTAGGCTAAAATTTAACAAAATTCAAATTACGCACAATTCGACTTACAAACAGCTTCTTGGAACCTATTAATTTTGTAAGTTGAGGACCTTCTGTATACAACAGTATGCTTTTGTCAACCCAACCAGCGGATCTATTCAGCAGAAGCGGTCTATCATTCTTTGTCTACCCAACCAGCGGATCTATTCAGCAGAAGCGGTCTATCATTCTTTGGCTACCCAACCAGCGGATCTATTCAGCAGAAGCGGTCTATCATTCTTTGGCTACCCAACCAGCGGATCTATTCAGCAGAAGCGGTCTATCATTCTTTGGCTACCCAACCAGCGGATCTATTCAGCAGAAGCGGTCTATCATTCTTTGGCTACCCAACCAGCGGATCTATTCAGCAGAAGCGGTCTATCATTCTTTGGCTACCCAACCAGCGGATCTATTCAGCAGAAGCGGTCTATCATTCTTTGGCTACCCAACCAGCGGATCTATTCAGCAGAAGCGGTCTATCATTCTTTGGCTACCCAACCAGCGGATCTATTCAGCAGAAGCGGTCTATCATTCTTTGGCTACCCAACCAGCGGATCTATTCAGCAGAAGAGGTCTATCATTCTTTGGCTACCCAACCAGCGGATCTATTCAGCAGAAGAGGTCTATCATTCAAGAAGACAAGTAATTCTATATTAAAAGAAAAATGGAATCTTTTACATAACTTTGTGTTTTGTTTTCAGATTCTTAATTATGTACTTACAATTCCTGACATATAATGTGCTGTCTATAACTTATACCTGCAAGGCACTGAAGTTTACTTTGGAACTAGTATTGATATCAAAAGTAAACTTTCAAATGGCATTACAGACATGGAATAAGTTAAGAGCTCTCTGTCTTACTGAAGACTTATCATTATCATTATTATTATTATTGTTATTATTACTAGCTAACCTACAACCCTAGTTGGAAAAACAGGATGTTAAAAACCCAAAGGCTAAAACAAGAAAATATAGCCCACTGAAGAAAGGAAACACGGAAATAAACAAACTACAGGAGAAGTAATGAACAATTAAAAAATATGATATTTTAATTATAAAATAAATTTTTGAATATACTTACCCGGTGAATATATAATAGCTGACGCCTCCGGCGGCTCGACAGAAAAACACAAAAACTCGCGAGCGATCGCTATGAAGGTTGCGGGTGTGCCCACCAGCGCCAACTATCGGCCAGATACCGCATATACATGTAAACAGCTCCAATTCTTCTCATCCCGCTGGGTCTCTATCGGGGAGGAAGGGGGGGCCTTTAATTTATATATTCACCGGGTAAGTATATTCAAAAATTTATTTTATAATTAAAATATCATTTTTAAATATTTAACTTAGCCGGTGAATATATAATAGCTGATTCACACCCATGGTGGTGGGTAGAGACCAGAGTTAATTAAGTTTACAGCGTATATGCTTAGAGTTTTTGACAGTTATATCATAACAAAACCCAAATATATATAGGTACCTGGTAAGGAAGTTGACTTAGACGATTACTCTGCCTTGTTAGTCTGTCTTCCTCACGAAGCCCAGCGATCCTCTTAGGATGCTGAAAGACTCCCAGGAGCTGAAGTATCAAGGGCTGCAACCCATACAACAGGACCTCATCAAACCCCTAATCTGGGCGCTCTCAAGAAATGACATTTGACCACCCGCCAAATCAAAAAGGATGCGAAAGGCTTCTTAGCCTTCCGTACAACCCAATTAAAAAACATTTTCAAGAGCAGATTAAAAGGATATTGGAATTGAGGGAATGTAGTGGTAGAACCCTTACCCACTACTGCACTCGCTGTAACGAATGGACCCAGTGTGTAGCAGTCCTCGTAAAGAGTCTGGACATCTTTTAAGTAAAATGACGCGAATACCGACTTGCTTCTCCAAACGGTCGCGTCCATAATACTTTGCAGAGATCTATTTTGCTTAAAGGCCACGGAAGTTGCTATAGCTCTTACTTCGTGCGTCTTAACCTTAAGCAAGGATCGGTCTTTTTCATTCAAGTGAGAATGAGCCTCTCGTATTAAAAATCTGATAAAATATGACAAAGCATTCTTTGACATAGGCAATGATGGTTTCTTAACTGAGCACCATAATGCCTCAGATCCACCTCGTAAGGACTTAGTACGAGCTAAGTAGAACTTAAGAGCTCTAACTGGACACAGCACTCTTTCAAGTTCGTTGCCTACGATCTCTGACAGGCAAGGTATATCAAAGGACTTAGGCCAAGGACGAGAAGGCAGTTCATTTTTGGCCAGGAAACCAAGTTGAAGTGAACATGTGGCTTTTTCTGTAGAAAAGCCGATGTTCTTACTGAAGGCATGAATTTCACTGACCCTTTTAGCCGAAGCCAAGCACACTAGGAAAAGCGTCTTGAGGGTGAGATCCTTCAGGGAGGCTGAATGTAATGGCTCAAACCTGTCTGACATGAGGAACCTTAGGACCACGTCTGAGTTCCATCCAGGAGTTGCCAAACGACGTTCCTTAGAGGTCTCGAAAGACTTAAGGAGATCTTGGAGATCTTTATTGTTGGAAAGATCTAAGCCTCTATGACGAAAGACCGAAGCCAACATGCTCCTGTAGCCCTTGATCGTGGTAGCTGAGAGGGAGCGAACATTTCTCAGATGTAAAAGAAAATCTGCGATTTGGGCTACAGAGGTACTGGAAGAGGACACAGATGCTGACTTGCACCAGTCTCGAAAGACTTCCCACTTCAACTGGTATACTCTGATGGTAGAAGCTCTCCTAGCTCTCGCAATCGCACTGGCTGCCTCCTTCGAAAAGCCTCGAGCTCTTGAGAGTCTCTCGATAGTCTGAAGGCAGTCAGACGAAGCGCGGGGAGGCTTTGATGAACATTCTTTACTTGGGGCTGACGTAAGAGATCTACCCTTAGAGGAAGACTTCTTGGAATGTCTACCAGCCATTGAAGTACCTCGGTGAACCACTCTCTCGCGGGCCAGAGGGGAGCAACCAACGTCAACCTTGTCCCTTCGTGAGAGGCGAACTTCTGCAGTACCTTGTTGACTATCTTGAATGGTGGGAATGCATATAAGTCCAGATGAGACCAATCCAGTAGAAACGCGTCTATGTGGATTGCTTCTGGATCTGGGACTGGTAAGCAATAGATTGGTAACCTTTTGGTCAACGAGGTGGCAAAGAGGTCTATGGTGGGTTGACCCCAAGTCGCCCAAAGACTCTTGCACACGTCCTTGTGGAGGGTCCATTCCGTGGGTATCACCTGACCCCTCCGACTGAGACAGTCTGCCAAGACGTTCAAGTCCCCCTGGATGAATCTCGTCAACAGGGAGATGCCTCGATTTCTTGACCATATGAGAAGGTCCCTTGCGATCTCGTACAGCGTGAGGGAGTGTGTGCCTCCTTGCTTGAAGATGTACGCCAAAGCTGTGGTGTTGTCTGAGTTGACCTCTACCACTTTGTTTCGAAGAAAGCTTTCGAATTTCATCAAGGCCAAGTGGACTGCTAATAGCTCCTTGCTGTTGATGTGCATGCTCTTCTGACTTGAGGTCCACAGACCCGAGCATTCCCGACCGTCCAGGGTCGCACCCCAACCCAAATCCGACGCGTCTGAGAACAACACGTGGTTTGGGTTCTTGACTGCTAGGGATAGTCCCTCTCTGACTGATATTGCTGTCCCACCCTTTCAGGCATGCCTTTACTGGTTCGGAGACTGGGATTGATACCGTCTCTAACGTCTTGTCCTTGTTCCAGTGAGAGGCTAGATGGAACTGGAGAGGCCGAAGGTGTAGTCTCCCTAGCGAGACAAACTGCTCCAGGGATGAGAGAGTCCCTACGAGACTCATCCAACTCCTGACTGAACAAACGTTCTCTTTTCAGCATTATTTGGACTTTGAGCAGGGCTTGTTCTATTCGGGTGGCAGACGGAAAAGCCCGAAAAACTGGACTGCGAATCTCCATCCCCAAATATAGAATAGTCTGGGATGGGATCAGTTGGGACTTTTCTAGGTTGACCAAAAGTCCCAACTCCTTGGCCAGACCCAACGTCCAATGTATATCCTGCAGACAGCGATGACTGGACGATGCTCTGAGAAGCCAGTCGTCCAAGTACAGGGAGGCTCGGATTCCCGATAGATGGAGGAATTTTGCCACATTCCTCATGAGCCTCGTAAACACGAGAGGAGCAGGACTGAGGCCAAAGCACAGGGCTCGAAACTGGTACCCCACATTCCTGTAAACAAACCTCAGAAACGGTTGGGAATCCGGGTGTATAGGAATGTGGAAGTATGCATCCTGAAGGTCGAGAGAGACCATCCAGTCGCCTTCCATTAATGCTGTCAAGACAGCTTGGTAGACTTCATCGTGAAGTTTGTCTTGACAATGAACACATTGAGCGCACTTGCCTCTTACGTACTTCTGCAGTGAACGTGGCTGCCAGATCATTGGAGCCATCCCTGATAGTCTTGTTCCTGCAGAGAACGTGGCTGTCAGATCATTGGAGCCATCCCTGATAGCCTTGTTTATGCATGACATAATTGTACAGCAAAACTTCAAACGCTCGAAAAAGCTCCTAACAGGAGATGGTCTAGCTCTGAAGCCGACCATAAAATCTTGGAGCGTCTCATGGCCAGGCGCCAGGGAGAGTCTATGAGGTTTGAGAAGTCTATCTGGGCAGAGGCAGGAACTCCCAAGCCGAGAACTTCTCCCGTGTCATACCAGACTCTCGCTCTATAAGCCAGTTTAAAAGGAGGGAAAGCAAAGGCTGTCTCCCCCAAACTCCTCCTGGTGATCAACCAGTCGCCTAGCAAACGTAAAGCTCTCTTAGAAGAGCGAGAGAGCACTAGCTTAGAAAACAACGGCTTCGAAGTAGCTAGGCCTAGTGTAAACTCTGACGTTTAGGCGAACGAGGAGCAGCAGTTACAAAAAGATCCGGACAAAGATCCTTAAAAATCAGCATGATTTATTTAAAGTCCATAGAGGGCTGAGCAGCTTTAGGCTCCTCTCCGTCTGACAGAGTCCCCAAGGGAATATCAGTAGGAGGGGGATCAGCAACTTCCTCATCTGAAGGAACCTCGTCCGACAATTGCCGAGTCTCAAGCAAGGGAGAGACCTGCCGTGGTGGCAATGCTTGACAAGCAGAGTCCACACGCAAAGGAGCATCAGTAGCAGTCAAGGACGCTATGTCATGTAACTGCTTAAAGGACTGACCAGCAACAACAACAGGTGCGGGAGGACGCTCGACGTCAACTCGAGACTGCCTTGACTGCCTAGACTGAGCAGTCAAAACAACTCTTGACTGCGGTGCTTGACGCTCAACGTCAAAACAAGTCAACTTCGCTGATTGGCGAACGTCCTGAACGTCAACAAGAGCATGCAGCAGCGGCTGAACGTCCACAAGCGGCTGAAAGACAACACTGGACTGCATCGAGTGAGGCTCTACAAAACGTGACTGACGTGACTTTGTAACGTCAACGTCAACAGGACGAGCAAAGGCTCGTTTGGGCGGCTGACGGCCAGGATCTCGATCAGCTAAGCGGCGAGGATCATCGTGAACCTGCTAAGCAGAACAGTCCTCCATAAGAGAGGCAAGCTTATTCTGCATGACTTGTAGTACAACCCATTTAGGATCAACGGGAATGGGTGCGGTAAGAGACGAGGGTAACGTCTGTGACTGCAAAACCTTGCCTACACTAAGACTCTCGGAGCCTGTGTTACGCTTCTGTTTAGGCGTCGAGCAGTCTTCCGATGACTGCACAGGGTCAGAGCTGTCCCAATGGCTACAACCAGGACGCTGGACCTGTCCTGAAGGGACTGACTTTCGCTTTAAGGGTCTCGAAACCTTGCTCCACGGTTTCTTACGCGATAAGCCTTCGGATGACGAGGAGAAAACCGTCTCGCTCGTCTTATGGTAGGGGCGGTCTTGACGAGACACGCTGAAACCATAGAGGGAACGTCTGTTCGTTGGTTAAAGTCTCTCGAACCCATAAGTCCTACGACATTACTTCTCCCTGGGGCATGGGAGCTTGCAAGAGGTCTCGGACTAGGCGAACGACAGGCACGAACAGACGAACCCTCTGTCGCAACACTGATAACACTTTGCGCAATTATCACTTTATCACTACAATTTTCTGTTTTTGCACTTACTTCACTGAAATCGAATTTTTCAATAATTTCACATTAGGCATGAATAAAAACTGATTTCTACCTGAAGCACGCAATTCTCCCCTACATCAAAAGGTTATAATTGCGAAATAAGTCGTATAATGTAAGCACATTAATACAAGCAAAAAACAGTAAACACATATATCGAATAAAACGGAAATATATAAAGATAAAAGGATCAGTGACTGGGGAGGAGACTAAACACTAGTTCATTCAAAACTACGTTTTCAATCTCTCACCGTACAGTGCCTTGGGACGAGAATAAAAACTAAAAACGTTTTATCCTTTCTCCCCGTACAGAGACTTGGGACGAGAGTAAAAAACTGACTCGAGAACAACGTTACTCGCTTGGGACGAGAATAAAGATCGGAACGTTCTCTCTTCCTCTCTCTCTCTCTCTCTCTTGATTTCACACCGAAGAGAAAAGCCCACTCACCTTTCGTTAATAAACAGGTTATTTGACCAAAGGAAAAAACTGAAAGGACTAAGAAATTGAAAATTAACAAGTTCCTTTAAATTAGTATTTAAAAACATTTCAGTTTGAAAGAAGAATGAACAAAACGTCAAAATCGATTTACAGTACTCTTTCTGCAAAGTGAAACCGTGATTCTCTCTTTCTCTATCGTAACGATAGAGCGCAAACTGCGTATAAATAAACCAAACGTTAGTTCATCTTTGAAACAGCACGAAGACTATTCAAAGAAAATCTTTCATAAAATATCTAATAAAAAATATTCATTTAATAACTCTTACAGAGCAAATGATTTAAACTTAACGAAAATAAAAGTTGAATGGGCTCAACGTTGTTTAACTTCGGTTTCCAAGTTAGGACCGCCTACTCTCGGACTAGGGGAGGAATAGGTAAGGCCGCATATAAACAAAACATTAAAATTTATATTGATGTTTAGTATAAATGGAAAGCTAATCGAAGAGGCCTAATAAAGGCGGGTGAGATATAAAATATATAGAGGAAAATCTATAATTAACAACAACAATTTATAACGTGATAAGATAATTGCTAAAAGCCTAAAACACACTTCCGTATTAAGGGAAGGGTCGGCCATTTTGAAAAGTCAAAGAAAATCCAAAAAAACAATCCAAAGTAATCAACAATTAAATCTATCCAAAAAAGAGTTCAATAGTTTAAGTTGAAGATAAAACACCTGCACTGCGAAAGCTCAAACCAAAAGGAAGTACTTCACCAAGACTGTTGAAAAACTCCAGGTTAACAGCGAGTAATGGTACGTCTTGTCGATCAGACCGACAGAGAAGAATTGGAGCTGTTTACATGTATATGCGGTATCTGGCCGATAGTTGGCGCTGGTGGGCACACCCGCAACCTTCATAGCGATCGCTCGCGAGTTTTTGTGTTTTTCTGTCGAGCCGCCGGAGGCGTCAGCTATTATATATTCACCGGCTAAGTTAAATATTTAAAAAAAATATTTTAATAACAGTAACATTGAATTAATCTTTCATATATAAACTATAGAAACTTGTAAAAATAAACGACAGGAAGAGAACTAAGCTAGAATACTGCAGTTTGCCCAAGTGTACCCTCAAGATAAAAACAGACTATATAATTTGTAGTGCGATGATGTACTATACTTACATTCATTGATGCAGAAACATACTGCTTGAGATCTCTATCTTCGACTAGATAATTGTTGATTACATGGGCTAACGTCTTGCCAAGCCATAATGCTGTCAGATCACATAGTAAACGCGGTATTAGACCACAGAAAAAGCCCAGGATCCCCTGTTCCCGATAAATAATTCCAACTGCAGTGAAGACTCCACTGTGAAAAGAGAAAGACTATAATTAGGAGCAAAAATAATTATCAGGGTACAATTTTATAATCTCTCTACTATCAGGACAATCTGCATTAGGAATAATGAAACTCTTGCAATTACTTTATTGCAAAACAATCGACATTTAACTGTATCTCCGCTCAATAGTTTTAATTGGGAAAGACCACCCATTCATTTAAAAGCTATGAACTCTATCCATATGTAGTTACAGTAGAGTATTTCATTTTAATATTTTCAAAATAACTAGACACATATCTAACTATTTTTAAGATCTTTATGTCTACTAAAAATTCTAAGCTTGTAAAAAAGTACTACCCTGGTGTACAGTAAGTGATATGCAATACAGTAAGTTATTGTACATTCTTTTGTTGAAATAAGTTATTAACCCTTTGAGTGCCAGCCCCTAACCAAAAAAATTAGCACTCAAGTCCCAAGCACCTTTCAGAGTTAGAACTTTATAACTTTTCATTTATAGATGAATAAATTTCATTTGAATTTAAATACAGTAATACCTGGGTTTTTGTATATCTTAGAATACGAGCAATTTGGTATATGGGTGTAAAATTTAATATCAGTATACATGCACTACATTGGTCTTCAAGTACTGTATAAACTTCCCCCGAATCATTTTTTTTGTGTTCACGTACTAACAAAACTAGTACTAAATCAATCAAACGGTACCCATATGCATTGTTCACACAGAGTTCATGTGATGTTCCCCCCGTATTCATGACGTCAAAATTGAAATGACAAATTTGGAAGTAATTTGTATTTTTCCTAATGATACAAACCTGTAGCTATTCAATTATGATTATCTTTTGGCAAAGCTGGAAGACTAGCCATTAGGACTTCAATGCGAGGTGGCTACCAACTAACCACTAGTTAGAAGCTAGAGGGGGGTAGCTGGTAACTCTGGCTACTCCCACTCACTTACATATCAGTGATATTAAACCACTTTTGATTGCAGGCAGGACTTACCGGGGACAGGTGATGGTGGGACAATTTGCATAGATAGCTAGAGACTTGTATCGTTAGAAAAAATACAAATTACTCCAAAATTTGTCATTTGTTCTGACACTAAACAAACCTTACGCTATTTAATAGGGATAACTCACCCATTAGGAGGGTGGTAGTCCAACCTCGGGCTTGGTCATTGACCCGAGTTTTTACCTATACAGTATTAGACTCTAACTGGAAAAAACCTTGACACCTCGCTAAAAGAAAAATAGAGTAATGCGCTAGTAGCGGCCTAAGAAACCTGTGTGGTTGTGAGAAACTAGCAAAGTGACTTTACATAATAATATTTTGAGTTTAAAAATAGGAATGTTAATTCAAACAGAGAAGTTTCCCAATACCCACCTTGCGGGGAGTATTTGGGGACATGTAAACGTATGAAAAACTATACAGTACTAGGTTACTCAAGGGAAATGGCTATAACCTGTAGATAGGTGAGGCCAGCTTGCAGAGGACCCATGATGCTGTTCCCCAAGAGAGGGGAAGATGAAAGAAAAGAAATGAGCTGGTCATTCTTAACATTCATACAGACTAATCTCAAGTAACCAATGCCCTCAACCATCTACTACTTGTCCATCAAGGAGCCTAAGGTACTTTAAACCACTTGTCGTGCAGCCCCCACAGGACCAATGGAAAACATATCCATGTACCTGTGGGTCACTTCTTGCAGGTAGTGTGCGGCTAAGATCGTTTGACGCTTCCACACATCTCTCTGCAACACTTGCGCCACAGAGCTGTTGCATTTAAATGCCAGGGACGTGTCCATGCCCCTGACGTCAAGAGGGTCCGGATTCAGTGCATGGTAGATGCCCCTGCAAATCCAGGCTGAGATGGTGTTCTTAGTGACCCTCCTCTTGACCTTCCCTGTGCTAACAAAGAGTGCTGGCACACGGGGACAAGCTGCTGCAGTGCGTTCAAGGTAATATCTTAAAACTCCTCACACCCAGGTATACCAGTCTTTGAGAGGGAAGCAGTGATGACTTTTCAAGATTTATCAAGATCCCCAGATCCTGACAAAACTCAAGTAGTCTGTCTCGGTGTAGAGTCTACTAGAATCAGCCAATTGTTGAGGTATCAAAGGAGACAAATGCCAAATTCCGTGAGCCCAGGATAACACTAGAGCAAACACTCTCGTGAAGATCTAAGATGCTGTCAATAGGGCTAAGCACAGCACTTTGAATGTGTATTGCCTATTTTCTTGTATGATCTGAAGATACTTCCTTGAAGATGGATGGGTTGGGATCTGAAAGTATGCGTCTTTGAGATCCAGCATGCACATGTAGTCATAAGGCCTTACTGCTTGAATGACCACGTCTGCCGTCTCCATCCTGAACGGAGTTTGTAGGACAAACTTGTTCAGCGCCAAGAGGTCGATGACTGGTCTCCAGCCTCCAGACGCCTTCTTCACAAGAAAGAGTCGACTGAAGAAGCCTGGGGAACCGTCAAGGCCCTCTTGGAGAGCCCCCTTCTCCAACATAGTCTGGACTTCGGCACAAAGGGCTCACTCCTTTAAAGATACCTTCGCATAGGAGCTTGATGGAACTGGATCCCGAGTCAGTGGAGGGGAAGATTGTGTGCACGGGAAGTGATACCCTACATAAATCATGGAGTGTCCAGGGATCTGCCCCGTACTGCAGCTACATCTGCCAGCGGCATTGCAGGCATCCCCCCACTGCACTGGTGGGCAGGTGAGAGGATTGGCCCCCAGAGCGGGAGTGACCTCTACCGCTTCCCTATCTATCTTTCCCTCTAGAGGGTTTGGAGCCCTTTGGACCTTTGGCAGGAAAGGGCTGCCGAGACACCTTTTTTGAGGACCCTGCCGTCCTACTTGTTGAAGGTTTGGTGAGCTGTGGCTGTTCCTTGGGAGGTGGAGGAGCCTTCCCATAGGGCCTGCTTGTCAAGGCCCTGGGAAGGAGGGAACCTCAGTGGGTTTCCTCCAACGCTCAGCTGCCCTCTCAACTTCATTCGGCTTGAATAGAGAGGTTCTTTCCAGAGTGGAGTTCCTGAACCTGGACACTTAAGCTCTAGGAACTTGCCTGTGACACCTTTCAATCACGGCATATCTGTTTCAGACTTATATTTGCCCATAGGTTGATAACCTGGTGAGAAAGAAATTCCAAGGTCTGAGAGCCAGACAAGAGAAAGGTCTCCATGGACCTCCTTGTACTCTCCTTAGACAAATCCTCGGTTCGTACAAGGTCCCCCACCAAACCCAACCACAGATCAAGCCATGAAGCAGCCTGCATGGCATACTTCACATCCTTTTCTGCATTGAGGAGTTCTGAAGCTGAGAACGTGCCTGAGAGCCTAGAAAGTCTCTCTATTGCGGTACCCCTTAAGAGAGCCCAAGAGAAGGATCCAAGGTCAGTGCGGGAAGAGGCTTGTCTGCAACCTCGTAATACCTCCTCTATTGAACGAATGGTGGGAGGAGCCAGCAATCTGGGAAAACAACTTTTTCCTGGCTACAAACTCAAAGACAAAACCGATTGTCACTTGGCCTCTTGCCCTTGAATAGGCGATGCCACAGGAGAGACCATGTAGCTCACCGACTCTCTTGGCAGAGGCTAGAGCTAAAAAATACCATCTCTAAGGTCATGTCTCGATCTGACGGTTGATGAAGAGGTTTGTTGGGGGCTCCATTCAATGAGCATAGAACTTTCACCATGTTCCAAGGAGGTGGTCTTACTTCAGACTGAGGGCATGTGGCTCAAAGTTCCATATGAGGAGAGACAATTCTTTCAAGGAAGAATTGTTAACTCTTTTCAGCTTGAAAATGAGGCTGAAGGCCAAACGATAGCCATTTACTGCCGACACTGAACAAAGTTTTCCCTCCCTGAGTTACTGTACAAGAATTATGCTATTGTTGGTATGATGACACAGAGAGAAATACCTCCCAAGACACCAACTACAAAAGACGGACCACTTTGCCTGATATACCAATGCACATGACGCCTGAAGTTATCCTTCCATTCCATTCTTTTTGCAACTGTCTCAAAAAGTTTCTTGGCGAGTAGTTTCTGGTTATCCAGGGAGCGCACATCTTTGTCAAGGAGACGAGTACCCCCGCCCACCTCGCTAGGTAGTAAGGTGCGCAACGCTGTGCAAGACTCGTTCGCTAGATTCCGGTTGGCTCGATTTCTCACTAACACGTCATGGAAAGAAACTCCCCATATCACTTTATCCCCCGCAGGAAAAAGGTGAGCGACTTTCCTTTCCTGCAAGGGGGAGGAAGACCAGGCAGTTGCTGGGCACTTGCAGGCAGGCAGCAAAACAGGTTCTACCTCACAAGAGGACCAAAGGTGCAAGTTTGCGAGAATTTGGCCTTACGAGGCGAGGAATGCTAAGTTGTGTCTATAGACACGAGGTGAAGGAGGAGAAATTGCAAGCAATCGCCTTACACCATCGTAGTCCAATTCCAAAAAACTGTGCTCCAATTAACTGGAAGCGGGGCATGGACAAATCCAATGCCCCTCGTTGTAATACCAGTGGGGGGGACCACTCAGGAGAAGGCCTTCCCACTCGTGGGTGGGAAGGACAATCATCCCCTTTTGTCTGTCGGCAAATCTCCGCACGGACGAGAAGACTGCTGAGCTGGAGCTGGCGAAGGGAAGGCTGCCCAACACTAAGGAAGGCCACAGCAGGCGAACAACTTCGTCGGAAAGGGACTCTCCTATGGCAGTGGCCGGCGCAGCCTCGCTAGGGGTAGCAACAGAGGACGGACCCCCCCCTAGGGTTGTGCTCGACCGACCCACAGGTGAAACTGACTGAGCAAGTTAACATGGCGAGGTCAAGCCGATGGAGTTCGATGGTGAGGTTTCTTCGCTTTCGAGGATGACCCCGAAGGGGAAGAATCCCTTTTAGCCTTCTTCCGTCTCCTGTTAAACCTCAACCACTGGGAGGCCAACTACTCACAACATACCTGGCATGAAGACTCCTGTATGCAGGAGTGATCCCTACATGCAGGGCAGAGTCCATGAGGATCTGTCTCCTGTGCTGACATGAAAGTGCTACAACGGCGTGCTTCATTGCCGGGACAAATCCGCATGATTAAGATCCCAATGAGCAGTCACACCTGTAGGAGAAAAAGATTAGAAGGAAATTCTTAGCTTTTCCGGCCAGTTATTTGGGAAATTTCAGTTTGGTTTTAACTGGGGAGTAAGACAACTTCTGTATTCTACCAAAAGTGATGGTGTGAGCAGGGTGGCTAGTCTATTCCTGCTAGTCCCTCCGCTAACTAGCGGAGGGTAGTTACACCTCACAAAAGCTTTAAAATGACAAATTCGGAGATAATTTGTATTTTTCCTAACCATACAAACCTTAGCTATTTACATAGGGTATTGCTTTCCGCGTAGCTGAAATGGCGAGCCATAAATTTTAAACGAGGGTTAACTACCCCTGCGCTAGTTAGCAGGGGTAGGGGAGGGGTAGCTAGCTACCCCTCCCCCCTCACACACTGGTGAACTGATTCACTTCGCTTAGAGGTAGGACTTGACTTGGGGGACAGGGCTGGCGGGCAAATATGTGTAAATAGCTAAGGTTTGTATGGTTAGGAAAAATACAAATTATCTCCGAATTTGTCATTTGTTCCGTAACCGAAATACAAACCACGCTATTTACATAGGGTGACTTAACCCTTAGGAAGAGTGGAAAGTCCCCAGCCATACTGGCTTTGGCTTTACCCGGGGACTCAGAATCCGAGTGAGCAGCACTTTGAGAAAGAGAGTCCCTGCACCACGCAAGTTCCTTGCTCCTCAAGGAGTGTGCGGCCTACATAAGCTTGTGTGTGGAGGGAAGAAGCGTGACTTGTCCTGGACTAGGACTTTCCCAATACACCTCGTCAGGGTATGGGGGACGCGACAGTATCATTTTAATACTAAGAACACAATGCAATATATAAGGGTTTGTGACTGAGAAAACTTAAGTGGTTTGTGTGTGTATGAAATATATTTGATTTTATTTTTTTCTTTTGTATCCCTCAAGCCCCCCTTTTTCCAAATATGTCTTAATGTGTTATTGTTCCTTTCCAGGTATTGACAGCAGCCCCTACACTCAGTAGGGAGTGTAAGGGAGAGCAAATTTAGAATATTTCCTGTTATCAATCTGTACTAGTCTGTGATGCTGTTCTATATCCATACCTTGTAACTAGAAGTAAGCTACTGTGTTGCTATATGAGAGTGTGTCATGAACATTAAATAGTTAACAGCAGCTATGGAAATGGCATATCTGGTCAGAGGCCCAAGAAGTGAATTCCGATGTTAGGAAGAGGGTGACTTTTGAGTTTAGTATGAATTCAGACTTATTCAAAACCCCTTCCAAGATTGAGAGATTTCAAATGTGCTGTTGACAAACTTGTCGAGACATTGTAATGGTGGGCCCGCACAGACCTGTACGACATAGTATGCGGCTGTACTTTTCAGAAATTAGGTCTGTTTAAGTGACTTTGCATCCCAATGGTGGACGGGAGATTGATGAGAACAGTATTGATTTAGGGAAAATTGTGGTACTGTATTTTTCACCGTTATATGTTCTTTATAGATGGCATACTGGTACTTGCCCAAATAGATACACGGTTAGGTGTGCCTTGGTTTAGACTTGGCCTGTATAGGAACACTTATGAGTGTCCCACCTGGGGGAAGAAAATTTCCTGTGTGTGTATCACTGTTACCCTGTTGCTGAAGTTTGACGTTAAGGAATGCTAATTTTGTCTTTAATTTTCTATTTAGATTGATGGGTCCATACTAACATAACCCTAACAGTTTTGTACAAATAAATTTTATTTTCTTTGTTTTATGAACACTGCATATCATTCCTGTTCCTACACCAATGTGCCCCCCTTCCCCAGCCACTGTTTTTTAAGATCTCTTAAGTACCGTAACTTATCATAATTCTTTCCTCCCACACTGTGTCCCGTAATTAATTAAACAATATTTCCTTTCACCTAATGTTCTTATACTTGTACTTATGATCAGCAAGCAAAAGGGAGGAGAAGCAAACGGGTAAGTCAGGTTCTAGCTGGGTCCCCTTGCCCAGTATAAATCAAGGGGTGGTGCCCAGTACTCAGGTCTGTTGAACTGTTACTCAGGTTTTTGGGTATTCCACTGTTGTATATTTTTTGTGTAGTGAACATCGGGTTGTGGTCGGCATTCGGACACTAGGCAGTTCGGGTGCTACCTCTGGCCACAGTCCGCAAACCACTGCAACAAGGAAGCATGGTTTACCGGCAGAGGTTTGAGGTCAGCTATGCAGAGAACCTAGGATGCTTCTTTCCCCAAAAGAGGGGAGGATGAAGAAAGAAGTAAGGACCACACATACCTCTTTCAATCATGCAGTCTGACACCGGGTAACAATGCCCCCAACCCTCTGCTACCTGTCCATTAAGGAGCCTGAGGTTAGACCAGCTGTTGTGTAGCCACCACAGGCCGATAGAAAAACGTATCGAGGCTCCTGTGGGTCACGTCCTGCAGGTAGTGAGCTGTGAAGGTCGTCTGACGCTTCCAGACTCCAGTTTGTAGCACCTGCGTCACAGAGTAGTCTTCTTAAAGACGTTGCGATGCCTCTGACATCATGTGCTCTAAGGCTACACGACGGAGGAGGGTCTGGATTCAGGGCAAGATGGATGGTCCTAGAATCCAGGCTGCAAAGGTATTTCTGGTGACCCTCCTCTTCGTCCTTCCTGTGCTCCCAAACAGGGCTGCACGTGAGGACGAACTGCAGCTGTTCTTTAAGATAACACCTCCGACTCCTTGCTGGGCATAGTAGAAGGCCTGGGTCATCTGTTACAGAACGGAGACTCGAAATCCTGAAGGAGTCGAACCGAAGGTTTGGGACTCCAAGATCTTGAGTCTAGAAACCGACTCGGGGACGAACCCGAACGTTACCTCTCCCTATCCTCTTGAATGGGCGAAGTCGTACGAGAGACCATGAAGTACGCTGATACGCTTGGCCGAAGCCAGAGCGAGCCGGAGCACCGTCTTCTAAGTCAGGTGCCTGTCAGATGACTAGCGTACTGGTTCACAGGGAGAAGCCTTAAGATCCCTAAGAACCCGAACCATGTACCATGGAGGAGGTCTTACTTCCGACTGGGTGCAGGTAAGTTTGTAGCTTCGTATGAGCGAAGAAAGATCCAGCGAGGAGGAATTGTCTAACCTTAGAGCCTGAAGGCCAGGCTTGAGGCTGAGCGATAGGCTTTACCGCCGAGAGCCAAAGGAGCAATTCCTCCCGCAGATGGACAATAACTCCGCTAACGCTGGAATAGTGGCATCGAGGGGAGAGATACCTCTCCCACGACACCAACCACAGAAGACTCTACACCTCGCCTGGTGGACCCCTGCGGATGACTTCGCAGGTGTCAAGACATCCGCTCCGCGACCTATCGCGGAATGCCTCTCTCAGTGAGGAGATGCTGGATGGACTCCAGGCATGGAGCCGAAGCGGAGCTACGGCTTGTGGTAGATGTAGTGGTGTGGTTGTTATAGCTCTTGCCGTGGGGATAACTCTCTCGGGAGTTCCATCAAGGGATGCAGAAGGTTCAAAAACCACTCTGCCTGATGCCGTAGCGGAGCTATCAGAGTCACCGACAGGTTGACCGAAAGTCTGGTCTTGTTGAGCCCCCTTTCCCCACAGACCCAACGGTGGCAAGGCGCAGACGTTGATGTTGTCCCACCGATGTGGGAAGACATCTCGGCAGGGTGCCTTGGGGTCTGGGGCTGGGGAGAAGTACAGCGACAGCTTGAAATTCAAGGTCGTCGCGAACAGGACCACAAGGTCCGAGCTTGCTGTCTACTGGGGGTTCCAAAGACCACTCGGTACTCTCTACCTGCGATGCCCTGTTCCGACTGTCGGAGAGCACATTCCTTGTCAAGAATGAAGCGAGCCAATAGAGGTATTGAGAGGACTTCGGCTCATCTCAGTATCTCTACTGTAGGATGGGAGACTGTTATGAAAAGTACCTCCCCGCTTAATGAAAAGCAACTACCGTGGTGTTGTCGCTCACGGAGTGACTCGCCAGGGCCTGTTGGGACTGTTGACGGCCAGAATATGGCCTTCATCCCTAGCCAATTGATGTGGAGGTACCCTTCTAGCTCTGGCCATAGGCTTGAGATCCTTTTGGTTCAGAACGTGTCCCCCCCCCCCTTTTTGACGCGTCCGAGGACAGCATCAAATGCGGAGGAGGGACAAGAAGATCCACTCTCTAGCAAAAGCTTCGTAGGTCAACCACCACTGCAGGATCCCTCGTTCGGCAGGTCCCATAGGACCAGAATGTCTGGGGAATCGTGGTCTTGATTCCACCGGGACTTGAGTCGCCAAAGCAGGAGACTCATTCCGAGGCTAGTGTTAGGGACTAGAGGGGTCAAGGAGGAAGGTGACCTACGAGGCGTAACCAGAAAAGGGCTGGAGACTCTCCTCGCCTGAGGAAAGGTTTTCCCACTCTCCTCTGCCTTGCTATCCTGTCATCTGAAGGGAAGGCCTAACGGAGATTGGAGACTAAATTAAGCCTAGATATACCAGTTGTTGCGATGGAAACAGAGAAAACTTCCCGAGATTTACCATGATCCTTAGATCTTGGCAAAGTCCCAGAGGCTTGTCTCGGCGTCGAAGAAGGGTCGATACCGAAACCGCCCAGGAAACCAGTCATCCAGAAAGCGAAGGAGGCGGATGCCGCTCCTGTGTGGACATGAGGGTTCGGGATGAACTTCCTGGTGAATGCCTGCGGAGCTGAGGAAAGATCGAAGCACCGCACCTTGAACTGGTATATCTGTTGCCTAGGCTGAATTCCAAGTACTTCCTGTAAAGATGGATGGACTGGGATCTGGAAGTACTTGTCTCTCGGATCCAGTATGCACGTGAAGTCTTGTGGTTTCTCTACAAGTCTGATCGAAACTGTTGTATCATACTGACCGAAGTTTGTACGACAAACTTGTTCAGGGCTAAGAGGACGATGGCGGGTCGCCAGCCTTCAGGCGCTTCTTACAAGAAAGAGTCGTTTGAAGAACCTTGGGGGGAGCCGCCGACAACCTTGGAGAGCATCCTTCTAGGGCATGATATCGCCCTCTGCCCGAGGGGCTAGCCCCTTTGCCATTCCCATGGCATAGGGGCTCAGTGACACCGGATTCGCTGACAGGGGAGGAAGCGATGCTACGAAACGGGACACGAAACCCCTGGCTGATCATGGAGATCGTTCAGGAATCGACCCCGAGTTGCTGCCACTTGAAGGCGCAAATCCAGGCATCCCCCCCCACTGGGGGATGCAGGTAGGGGTTGCCAATCCTAGCGTTTGCGGCCTAGGCCGCCCCCTCTAAGATTATTGCCCTCCCAGGAGGGCTCCTCGCCCTTCGTCCCCGACAGGAGGGGGAAGGCTGCATAGACACCTTGTCTAGCTGCCCGTGCCGGTTCTGATGTCCTAGGCTGAACAAGGCTGTAGAAGTTGAGGCACTGGAGGCTTGTAGGGACTGGAAATAAGCGCCTTGGAGGAGCGAATCGTGATACGATTCTCCCCACCTCTCAGTTGCTCGTTCCTTGTCCTTGGGCTAAAACAAGCCCCTTCCAAGGATGGAAGAGAGAGAGAAAGCCTCTCGGTCACTGCATCTCAATGCTTCAACATCAAGTTTGTCCCCAAATTTGACACTTGGTGTCGGGAAACGAAAGGTGCATGTGTCCAAGAGGAGGAAAGTTCCATAACCTTCCCGGAGCTACCTTGTATAAAACCTCGGGTCGCGACCGGATGGCCAGAGACTCAAGCTCGACGATCAGCCACGAGGTGGCCTGCCTGGCACCCTTCGCGGCTTCCTCCTGGTTCAAGATTCCCGAAGATGAAAATGTCACTTGCCCGGCGGAGAGTTTCTCGAGGGAAAAACCCCGGAAGGTCCGTTGCATGGAATGGTGGAGAGGAAGAGCTAAATCAGGCTACCCCATGATCTCGAAGTATTCCCGCTGTTGACGACTGACAGAGGCAGTGTCAGCAGCCACCGTTGGAGGGAAGGGAATTGGGCGATGCTGAGGAGAGGGATGATGGGGCCTGCCTGAAGAGGGAGAAGAATGTTACCCAGACTCTTCTGAAGATTCTTCATGGTTTATACATGTCATGCTCTGCGCTTACGAGGTGAAGATCGTGACTATGATGATCTGAAAGTACGCGCTCCAGAAACACTCGCCAGGTTGCCCGTGTTACGTAAACCCGACGGGAATCACAGTCGAAATCGCCCTTGGCACTCGCGCGATGGTACAATCGTTGGTTCGCGCGCGGGCGAACATGTGTGCGCATGCGCATGAGGGCACGAGGGCGCGCGAGCACGTGGGCGCGGTCGGAAGACCGAAAAACGCGTAAGTGAGCGATGGCGCGTTGGTGAGCGATGGCGCGATTGGCGAGCGATGGTTCATTGCGGGAGATGGCGCGTCGGCGAGCGATGGCGTGTTGGCGACCGATGGTGCGTAGCGACCAATCGCGTACAGGAGAGCCAACACGTGGCCGCGTACAGCGATCTGAAGCGTGGGCGCGTTGGCGCATTGAAAACGCTAGTGGGCAGGCGAAGAATCGCGCGCGATCGCTAGGAGATCGCCGGCGCGTAAGAGATCGATGGAGCGCGGTTGCGCGGCCGGAAGATATCAGCGAGGGGCAGAACCAGATGGTGAGGTTGCGCAAAATAGCGAACGGTCGTGGGCGCGCGGGCGCTCAGAGACTCTGTCAAATCTAGAGCACAGAGGATCGTCGGCGAGGAGGTGAAGGAATCAAGACTTTCGCCTCCACCCACATCTGTAAGCTCGTGGAGAACGCTGGTGCGCCTTGCGCACATCAGGAAAAGGGCGAGCAGATGTGCGCTGGCGAGAAGGCGAACGAGGGTGTAAAAAGAAGGAACAATCTCCTTGCCTGTGCCTAGATCCAAAGATCGTGGGCGCGAGGGCGAACGTTGGCGGGCATTGCGCACATAGAAAAGGGAGCGCAGATGTGTGCTGGCGCGCAGGTGATCGTGGGCGTACAGGAGACCGTTGGCGCCCAAGGCGCGAAGCAGTAAAGGGCGTCCAGAAGTGTGCTGGCGAGCTGAAGAGGGCTGGCGCACAGAAGGACTCTGAGGCGCAGGTGAGCGCCGGCGCACAGGTGAGCGCTGGCGCGCAGGAGAGTGCTGGCGATCAGGAGATCTACGGCGAGACTCAGCTACAGGAGATCGCAGGAAAGAAGTCTGGAACACAGCAGGAGCGCGCAAGAGCGCTACTGCACGCTTGTGGGCGCGCAGGTAAAACCTGGCACTTAAGGGACTTACCCACAATGTGGAGTAAGCCCTTAGCCCCGAAGGGACTGGTGCTCGTAGTTAACGAGGTACGTTTGCGCCCACAGCGCATCTGCGTCCAGGAGAAGGTCTGGCAGGAGGATCCTTTGCGGGGAGGGTGAAGATGAAGACGACCACAGGCAGGAGCACCATCATCAGACCTCCGAAGAGGAGTCTCTGTAGTGAACTCCCCCAAGGGGGAGAAGCACTCGCAGGAGAGACCGTGGCATAAGCTGCCACCCGAAGGGGACTGAGCCCTCATCAACAACAGCAGAAGGAGACCTCCGAAGAGGAGTCTCTGTGGTGAACTTCCCCCTCGGGGAAGAAACACTCGCAGGAGAGACCGTAGGGCTCAGCTGTCCCCAAAGGGGACTGAGCCTTCAGCAACAACAGTAGAAGGAGTCCTCCGAAGAGGAGTCTCTATGAGTGTCCTCTCCCGCGAACGAGAGAGGAAAACTTCGTAGAAGAGACTGAAGATGGGGCCCAAGGGCCGAAGGGTCAGCCAGTGACCTAGGAGCCAACCTCCGAAGAGGCGCTCCTGCAGCTGCTCAGCCCCTTGAGCGTAGCTGCAGGTGAGACCGCTCAGCACCAAGAGCATAGTCGCACAAAAACTATGGTCCGAGAAGTAACCGCTCAGCCCCTTGAGCAAGGTTACAAAAGCGGTCGCTCAGCACCAAGAGCAAAACCGCCGGAGGACCAGGAACAAATTATAATTATTAAAGGTAAGAGAAGTTTCCCCCTAAAGGGAAAGAAACTCAAACCTGGGCAGGTAACCTCCCTCGGAAGGGAAGGTACCCACCCAAGGAAGCGAACCTCCTGAGAGTTCTAACATGAACTGAAGAGCTGTCGGGTGCCTCGGGAGAACTACCAGGAGAAGGCGACACGCCCCTGACGAAGTCCTATAGAGGAGGCCGCAACAGCCGACTCCCCGAGTCCCAACAAGACACCTCTGCTTTGTTGTCACATTAGGCAAATGGAAAACAGATCGTTAACTGAGAAAATAAAAAAAAAAAATAAAAAATAATTAGTTAACATTCATTCCCCCGGGAAGACTCCGAAGAGGAAACCCGAGGGAAAAGAACACAAGAATTACATAACAGGCAAGAGCCCCAACCCCACCTACACTCACGGGAAGGGGGAAGGGCGAGAACTGTAACCAAAACTGAACTATAACAGTTATAAAAATGCAATTCATAAAGGAATGTTCACTAAAAGTAAGAACGAAACACCCCAAAGGGAAACGTTCTAAAAAGCTGAAAAGTTAACAAATACAATTAGCTTTAATAAAAATATAATTGAGATAAAAAGTACTGCGTAGCAACTCCACCCGAAAGGAGGAGCTATCGTAGAAACGTAGTAAAAGGTGAACGACCTTCAGAGAGAGAGAGAGAGACCGTAGTCAAACTACACTCTCGCGATCCTACGCTGAACCCCACCTTCCCCGTAGGAAAAGAGGAGTAGCAGAGAACAGAATAATAAGTCCAGCGATGACGACTCCCCACGGCGCCCGTGGAGGGAGGCGACCGAAGGACCGAAGGACCAAGGAAGAGATCGCGGCCCATGAAAATACATCGTAGTGGCCTGACTGCCGGCGGCCACACGGTGATATCGTACACACACACACACACACAGCACGAACACTGAAAAGGAAACTTACTGATTCTATACTCAAATATATACATAAACATAAAAATATGTTTACATATATACATGAGTAAAGAAAGTAAGTAATTAAGTAAAGACAAAACAATAAATGGCTGCCATGCGAGGACGGGAACAGAGACATCTGTTCATCGTCCGAGCCATAAGCGAAATGAATCAGTTCACCAGTGTGTGAGGGGGGAGGGGTAGCTAGCTACCCCTCCCCTACCCCTGCTAACTAGCGCAGGGGTAGTTAACCCTCGTTTAAAATCTAATGGCTCGCCATTTCAGCTACACCGAAAGCAATACCCTATGTAAATAGCGTGGTTTGTATTTCGGTTACGGAACAAAGCCGGTTTCAGCTATTGCTGAAAAAATACTCCTACGTAAAGAGCGTAATGTTTGTACATAGTGTCGGAACACGTATTCTTTCTTTATTTTTAAATTTGAATGTTCAGTCAAATACACAGATTTTCTAATTACAGGAACAAACCCTTATGTTGGAATATGTAACTATTTTCCTGTTTTTTCTCTTGTTCTCATAATACATTTCTACTCGTTTTCTTATCAATATTTAATCATTTAATAAACAATCTGAAAGATCAAGATATCAACAATGTAAAATATATTCTTATCAACTCACGTATACTGGCCGTCCTGACCGACAAATTCTGCCATACACCTCACAGCAATCACATGAAAAGGTTGTGATGCAAGAATAGCTGCTGCCCTGCCCGCTGATTCTCTGGAGGTGTTCTGCAGGAATCGCTGCGTTCTTTCTTGTATGGTCAACTCTTCAATGTTGACATCGCCATCAAGATCCTTGAAAAACAATTAGATATTGGTTAAAATTTCAACTGTACCAACAAATTCATAAAGATTTTCTGAATTCTGAAATCATCCTAGCTACTTCTAAACCATTGAACTTCTAGTTGGTGAAAACAATTTAAATACTAGTATGAAAAACTAGCTAAAAAGGTTTTTAGAATCTGGGTAACTCTCCAATATTGGTACAGTACCTCCAAAATCTTAAAAGAACAGGCTATTACAAACTTTAACAAATTTGTACTTACTATGATTAAAAGAAATTGCAGCTCATGCTACCAACACACAGAAAAAAATTTGGCATATTTTCTACTTTTATTCCTCTACATGCCAGACAATACATACATATACCAAGGCACTTCCCTCAATTTTGGGGGGTAGCCGACATCAAACAAATGAAAAAAGGGGACCTTTACGCTACGTTCCTCCCAGCCTGACGAGGGACTCAACCGAGTTCAGCCCACCCTCCCCCATTATCCGCCACAGATGAAGCTTCATAATGCTGAATTCCCCACTGCTGCTACCTCCGCGGTCATTCAACGCGACCGGAGGAAGCAGCAGGGCCTACTGGAACTGCGTCACAATCGCTCGCCATTCGTTCCTACTTCTAGCACTCTCTCTTGCCTCTCTCACATCTATCCTCCTATCACCCAGAGCTTTCTTCACTCCATCCATCCACCCAAACCTTGGCCTTCCTCTTGTACTTCTCCCATCAACTCTTGCATTCATCACTTTCTTTAGCAGACAGACATTTTCCATAATCTCAACATGGCCAAATCACCTCAACACATTCATATCCACTGTAGCTGCTAACTCATTTCTTACACTTATTCTCACCCTCACTACTTCGTTCCTAACCCTATCTACTCGAGATACACAGCCATACTCCTTAGACACTTCATCTCAAACACATTCAATTT
The DNA here is from genome assembly GCF_036898095.1 of Palaemon carinicauda. Classification (NCBI taxonomy): domain Eukaryota; kingdom Metazoa; phylum Arthropoda; class Malacostraca; order Decapoda; family Palaemonidae; genus Palaemon; species Palaemon carinicauda. The sequence continues at coordinate 10,663,549 of NC_090763.1, forward strand.
CTGTCGCTCGCTCTGTCACTTTCATTCCCCACAACTCCGATCCATACATCACAGTTGGTACAATCATTTTCTCATACAGAACTCTTTGCATTCATGCCCAAATCTCTATTCTTTACAACTCCCTTCACTGGCCCCAACACTTTGCATACTTCAATCTCTCTGACGTACATCTACTTCCACTCCAACATTTGCTGCAACAGACCCCTAGTACTTAAACTGATCCACCAGCCATACTCCTTAGACACTTCATCTCAAACACATTCAATTTCTGTCGCTCGCTCTGTCACTTTCATTCCCCACAACTCCGATCCATACATCACAGTTGGTACAATCATTTTCTCATACAGAACTCTCTTTGCATTCATGCCCAACCCTCTATTTTTTACTACTCCCTTAACTGCCCCCAACACTTTGCAACCTTCATTCACTCTCTGACGTACATCTGCTTCCACTCCACCATTTGCTGCAACAACAGACCCCAAGTACTTATACTGATCCACCTCCTCAAGTAACTCTCCATTCAACATGACATTTAACCTTGCACCACCTTCCCTTCTCGTACATCTCATAACCTTACTCTTACCCACATTAACTCTCAACTTCCTTCTCTCACACACTCTTCCAAATTCTGTCACTAATCGGCCAAGCTTCTCTTCTGTGTCTGCAACCAGTACAGTATCATCCGCAAACAACAACTGATTTACCTCCCATTCATGGTCATTCTCGTCTACCAATTTTAATCCTCGTCCAAGCACTCGAGCATTCACCTCTCTCACCACTCCATCAACATACAAGTTAAACAACCATGGCGACATCAGACATCCCTGTCTCAGCCCCACTCTCACCGGAAACCAATCACTCACTTCATTTCCTATCCTAACACATGCTTTACTACCTTTGTAGAAACTTTTCACTGCTTGCAACAACCTTCCAACAATTCCATATAACCTCATCACATTCCACATTGCTTCCCTATCAACTCTATCATATGCTTTCTCCAGATACATAAACGCAACATACACCACCTTACCTTTTGCTAAATATTTCTCGCATATCTGCCTTACTGTAAAAATCTGATTCATACAACCCCTACCTCTTTTAAAACCACCCTGTACTTCTAAGATTGCATTCTCTGTTTTATCCTTAATCCTATTAATCAGTACTCTACCATACACTTTTCCAACTACGCTTAACAAACTAATACCTCTTGAATTACAACACTCATGCACATCTCCCTTACCCTTATATAGTGGTACAATACATGCACAAACCCAATCTACTGGTACCATTGACAACACAAAACACATATTAAACAATCTCACCAACCATTCAAGTACAGTCACACCCCCTTCCTTCAACATCTCGGCTCTCACACCATCCATACCAGACGCTTTTCCTACTTTCGTTTCATCTAGTGCTCTCCTCACTTCATCTATTGTAATCTCTCTCTCATTCTCATCTCCCATCACTGGCACCTCAACACCTGGAACAGCAATTATATCTGCCTCCCTATTATCCTCAACATTCAGTAAACTTTCAAAATATTCCGCCCATCTTTTCCTTGCCTCCTCTCCTTTTAACAACCTTCCATTTCCATCTTTCACTGTCTCTTCAATTCTTGAGCCAGCCTTCCTTACTCTCTTCACTTCTTTCCAAAACTTAGCTATTCAAAGTGGGTAATTACTTTCGGCGTAGCTGAAAGGACGAGCCATAAAAATTTAAAGAGGGATTAATACCCCACCGCTAGTTAGCGGGGGGGGGGGGGGGGGGGGGGGCAGGGAGGGTAAGTTAGCTACCCTCCCCCCTCACACACCTGTGTTATAAGCTTCACTTTGCTTAGAGGTAGGACTTCATGGGGGACAGGGCTGGTGGGCAAGTTTGATTAAATAGCTAAGGTTTGTATAGTTAGGAAAAATACAAATTATCTACGAATTTGTCATTTGTTCCGTAACTGGAATACAAACCACGCTATTTAAAGTGGGTGACCTAACCCTTAGGAAGGGTGGAACAAGTCCCAGCCATACTGGCTTTTGGCTTTGCCCGGGGACTCATTATCTGAGTGTCAGCACTCAACAATAAAGAGTCCCTGCACCTCGCTCGCACCTTGCTATGCAAGGGCTGCGGCCTACTTAAGCTGTGTGTGAAGGAAAAAAGTGTGACTCGTCCTAGGAAGTTGACCTGAAGTTCTTTAGATGGAAACTTTAGGCTAGGACTCTCCCAATACCACCTCGTCAGGGTATGGGGACGCGACAGTATTAACTTAATACTAGGAACACAAGGGAACATGGTTTACCTGCAGTGGTTTGAGGTCAGCTGTGCAGAGAACCCAGGATGCTGCTTTCCCCAAGAGAGGGGAGGATGAAGAAAAGAATAAGGGTCAGGCATACCTTTTCATTCATGCAGACTAAAACCGGGTAACAATGCCCTCAACCTTCTGCTACTTGTCCATTAAGGAGCCTGAGGTTTAACCCAGCTGTTGTGCAGCCACCACAGGGCCGATAGAGAACGTATCGAGCCTCCTGTGGGTCACATCTTGCAGGTAGTGGGCTGTGAAGGTTGTTTGACGCTTCCACACCCCTGCTTGCAGAACCTGCGTCACTGAGAAGTTTTTCTTGAAGGCCACGGAGGTAGCTACTCCCGACATCATGAGCTCTAGGACGACGTGATGGAGGGTCAGGATTCAGGGACAGATGGATTGCCTTTCGATTGATTGATTGATTGATTGAAAGTTTTCTGGCATACTGACATTCAAGGTCATTGACACCGATAGCATTTATTATATATGAAAAATAAGAGAGAATTCAATTAAAACCATAAAAGTTAAGAAGTCATTATAATAGTTAAATAGTTTTCAGAAGACCTGCTTCTGAAATAAATCTAAAAATTCCAATCGCATAGTAGGACACATCATGTCCAAGAATCTTGGCAAGGATGAACCTGCCATCCTCACCTCGAGCCTCAAACAGATATCTATTTCTCAAGTTAGTAAAATTAGGGCATTCGGTCAACAAATGCCTCACTGTTAAAGGTATCAAACAGTCCTCGCAATACGGTTGGTGTTGGCCCTTCAGCAGAAACTCGTGTGTCAACCGTGTGTGACCAATACGGAGACGGCAAAAAGTCGTCTCCCATTTTCGGGGTATCATGTTATACCTCCAAGGTGATATGATATTTGTTACTTCCCTCATTTTATTGCCATCTTGACTATCCCAGTGCTGTTGCCATTTATTACAAACCAATTTCTTGATGTAAGGTAGGAAATCATTACAGGGAATGGGATACCTCCTTGGTAGCAACTCGGATGCCGCATTCTTCGCCAGTAAATCTGCCTTCTCGTTCCCAGATACACCTACATGTGCTGGAACCCAACAAAATCGAACTATTATACCTCTCCGTCTAATAATAAAAAGCCATTCTAAAATCTTTAAAACTAGAGGGTTACTAGAATTAAAAACTTCTAAAGCTTGAAGAACACTCCTTGCATCATTAAAAATTGTAAAATTACCCTCTTTTTCCAAAGCTATTTTCTCAATAGCGGTTAGTATGCCATACAGTTCGGCAGTAAATATGGAAGCTGTTAGAGGAAGTGCACCTCTACAATTAAAATCATTACTATGTACTCCAAATCCAACGCTAGCATCAGATTTGGAGCCATCAGTATATATAAAAGTCGATCCCCTATGTTCTTCAACATGTTCCATAAAAAGAGACCTGGATTTTAAGTCAGTCATATTCTTCTTAACTCCAATAAAGTATTTACAAAAAGATATGTCAGGTAATTTCCATGGAGGCGTTGATGATACCTTGAATGGAAGCACCTTAATTCTAATTACCGGTATATCCAGATTGTTTAATAATTGTTTCACCCGAAACCCAAAAGGTTGAGGAGATTTTGGGTGCAACTCAAAGTAGGTTCAGTGCCTTACAAGGCTTGCAGTCTGAAAGGCTGAAGAATTAGGGAGTCTTTGCAATCTAAACCAATACCAAATAATAGAGGACATTCGGTAAAGGTCTAGAGGCAACTCCCCAGCATCCACAAGGAGACTTGAGATAGGTGAGGTTCTAAAGGCTCCTGTGGACAATCTTATACTAGCATGATGTATAGAATCTAATATTTTTAACCGGGGTGGGGTTGCTGAGGAGTATATTTCGCATCCATAACTAATTTTGGAAAAAATCAAGGCCTTGTATAATTTTAAAATTGTATTGCGGTCTGCCCCCCATGATGTATGGGACAATACTTTGAAAAGATTCATAGCTTCAAGACATTTAGCTTTTAATGCTTTTAAGTGAGAAACCCATGTAAGCCTACAATCAAATAACCCTAAAAATTTAGCTTCACTTGCACATGGGATCCGTTGACCTTTGATGTATATATCCGGGTCTGGATGTACTCCCCGGATACGACAGAAATGGACAATTTTAGTTTTACTTGTCGAAAACTTAAATCCATTCATATCGGCCCAATGGATAATCTTATCAATAGAGAGTTGTATTTTTCTCTCGAGTGCCTTTCGAATCCATGCTGAGATGGTGTTCTTGGTAACCCTCCTCTTCGATCTCCCAGTGCTGACAAAGCAAGCCCGCACTTGGGGACGAACTGCAGCTGTTCTCTTCAGGTATAGCCTCAGACTCCTTACTGGGCACAGTAGGAGATGGTCTTGGTCATCTGTTACGGAACGAAGACTTGAAATCCGGAAGGAGTCGAAGCGAGGGTCCGGCACTCCCGGATTCTGAGTCTTAGCAATAAACTCAGGGACGAAGCTGAACGTTACCTCCCCCCATCCCCTTGAATGGGCGATGTCATACGAGAGACCATGAAGTTCGCTAACTCGCTTGGCTGACGCCAAAGCTAGTAGGAACACCGTCTTCCAAGTCAGGTGGTGATATGAAGCCTGGTGTAATGGTTCGTAGGGAGGTCTCTTAAGAGACCTTGAGAACTCGAACCCCGTTCCATGGAGGAGGTCTCACTTCCGACTGAGGGCAGGTAAGTTCATACCTACGTATAAGTAGGGAAAGTTCTAGCGAAGAAGAAATGTCCACTCCTTTGAGCCTGAAGGCTAGACTTAAGGCTGAGCGATAGCCTTTCACTGCCGAGACTGAAAGGCGCATTTCTTCTCGCAAATACATGAAGAACTCCGCTATTGCTGGAATAGTGGCATCGAATGGAGAGATATCCCTTCCACGACACCAACCACAGAAAACTCTCCACTTCGCCTGGTAGACCCCTGCGGATGACTTTCGCAGGTGTCCAGACATCCTTTCCGCAACTTGTTGCAAAAATCCTCTCTCTGCGAGGAGATGCTGGATAGTCTCCAGGCGTGAAACCGAAGCGAAGCTACGGCTTTGCGAAAGATGTTGGTGTGTGGTTGTTTGAGTAGCTCGTGTCGTGGAGGGAGTTCTCTCGGAGGCTCCGTAAGGAGTTGCAGAAGGTCCGGGAACCATTCCGCGTGATGCCACAGCGGAGCTATGAGAGTCATCGAGAGGTTGACCGATAGTCTGGTCTTGTTGAGTACCCTCCTCATCAGACAGAACGGAGGAAAGGCATATACGTCAATGTTGTCCCACCGTTGTTGGAAAGCATCTTGCCAGAGAGCCTTGGGGTTCGGGACTGGGGAACAGTACAGCGGCAGTTTGAAGTTCAACGCTGTCGCGAACAGATCCACAATCGGGGAACCCCACAAAGTCAGGACTTTATTGGCTACTTGACGATCCAAAGACCACTCGGTACTCACTATCTGAGACACTCTGCTCAGACTGTCGGCGAGCATATTCCTTTTGCCCGGAAAGAAGCGAGCCAAAAGTGCAAGATGGGATAGCTGTTCTGAAAAGGTACCTCCCTGCTTGTTGATGTAAGCCACTACTGTGGTGTTGTCGCTCATCACCACCACAGAGTGACCCGCCAGGTGCTGTTGGAACTGTTGAAAGGCCAGAAAAACGGCCTTCATTTCTAGCAGATTTATATGGAGGCACTTTTCTGATTCTGACCCTTTCTTTGAGGCGTCCGAAAACTGCATCAAATCCGGGGGGAGGACGAGAAGATCCACTCCCTTTCGTAGGTTCTCGTCTGCCGCCCACCACTGAAGGTCCGTCCATTCCGCGAGACCCATAGGGATCAAGACGTCCGGGGAATCGTATCCTTGACTCCACCGGGACTTGAGTTGCCATTGCAGGGATCTCATTCTGAGGCGACCGTTGGGAACTAGACGGACCAAGGATGAGAGATGGCCGAGGAGACGTAACCATGATTGGGCTGGGAATTCGTCTCGTCTGAGGAAAGGACTTGCAACCTTCCTCAGCCTGGCTATCCTGTCGTCTGATGGGAAGGCTTTGTGGAGATTGGTGTCCAATGTCATGCCTAGATATACCAGTCTTTGGGAAGGAAGCAGAGAAGACTTCTCGAGATTTACCATGATCCCTAGATCTTGGCAAATCCCAAGAAGTTTGTCTCGGTGTCGAAGAAGGGTTGATTCCGAGTCTGCAAAGAACAGCCAGTCATCCAGATAACGGAGGAGACGGGTGCCGATCTTGTGTGCCCACGAAGATATCTGGGTGAACACTCTGGTGAAAACCTGAGGTGCTGTGGAGAGACCGAAGCACAGCACCTTGAACTGGTAGATCTTGTTGTCTAGGCTGAATCTTAGGTACTTCCTTGAAGACGGATGGATTGGGCTTTGGAAGTACGCGTCCTTCAGATCCAGTGCGCACATGAAGTCTCGCGGTCTCACTGCGAGTCTGCCGTCTCCATGCTGAACAGGGTCTGATTCACAAACCTGTTCAGAGCTGAGAGGTCGATGACTGGTCTCCAGCCTCCATACGCCTTCTTTACAAGAAAGAGTCGACTGTAGAAGCCTGGGGACTCGTCGACGACCTCTTGGAGAGCATCCTTCTTCAACATGGTCTTGACTTCTGCCCAAAGGGCTTGCCCTCTTGCCGATCCCATGGCAAGAGAGCTCAACAACACTGGATTCGCTGTCAGAGGAGGAAGAGATGTTACGAACGGGACGCGATATCCTTGGCTGATCCCGGAGATCGTCCAGGAATCGGCCCCGAGTTGCTGCCACCTGTTCGCGCAACTTTGGAGGCATCCCCCCACTGGTGGACATGCGGGGGGGACTGCCAATCCTAGCGTTTGCGGCCTCGGCCACTCCCCCTAGGATTTTTGCCTCCCCTGGAGGACTTCTTGCCTCTCCTGTCCTTGACGGGAAAGGGCTGTTTGGACACCACTGCCTTTGCTGCTATTGCCGGCTTTGTCGTCTTTGCAGGGCGAGTTTGTTGAGGTGCTGGAGGCTTATAGACTACTCCCCAAAAGGGAGGAATGTCTGAGCTTACTGACCTCGGTGTTGGGGACCTTCGAGTTGAATCTTTCAGACACCGTATCACGGCGTTTCAGGATAGTGTTAGCCCACAAGTACGAGACTTGGTGGGCCAGAAACTCGATGGTACGAGTACCTGAAAGAAGGAAGGTCTCCAAGGCCTTCCTGGTACTCTCCTTAGCGGAACGTATCAGAATGCCAAGAGATCCTAGCCAGATATCCAGCCACATAGTGGCCTGCATGGCACACTTCGCTACCTTCTCCTGGCAGAGAATCTCCGAGGCCGAGAACGACACTGGCCGGGTGGAGTCTCTCTCGAGAAGGACTCCCCTGGAGAGCTCTTCCACCGAGTGGTGGAGGGCAAGAGCTAAACAGGACTCCTCGATGATTTCAAAGTACCTCCTTTGGTGGACACGAGAGGTGGGAGGAGTTTGTTTCCAGCGCTGGAACGGCTGGAGGAGGCTAGCTCGGAGAGCTGGCTCTCGACCTTATCTCTGGCACTCTTGACCCCCTGGGACCAGGGCAAAGCCACGCTTGTTTTAGGGGGCTTTTGAGTACCAAAGACTCGGTCCAGAACCGTGTCCTTGCCCTCTCGAGGAGGAATCTCCGGATCCGAAAATCCGTTAAGGTTCCTCATCAGAGTCAAAACTTGCCTAAAGGCATGCTCCGACTCCTGCGGCTCTCCTCCTGATGGACTAGCAGCAAGGTCTCCAGTCCCCAAAGGCTCTTCTTGGGGGGACTCGTGGATGTTCTCCGCGGGCTTAGCTGGCTCTGGTCTGATCCTCGAAGAAGATTTTGGAACCGTCTTGGAGTCCTTCGACTCCCTCCTGGGAGGAATACAGGATTCCAACAAAGATGGTGGGGGGCTCTTCTCCGCCTTCACCCGAGGAGACTTCTCGGCGCGAGATGGGGTTTCTCCCATTGGTGCGATGGGAGAACGCCTCACCTCACGAGAATCCCGAGGACGGAAAACCCTCGTCCACGGGGATGGAGAGAAAGTCTGGGGAGGGGAGGGAGCCTTCCTCGACGGCTTCCGAGGAACCAGTTTCGCCCTTGGAGAAGTAACCACGTCGTCCACTCCTCTCTTCCTCTTCAGGGGGGCCGAGATAGCCGCTGATTTGAGGCCTAGTTCAGAGAAAGCGGGCTTGAAAGCCTGCGCAACCGCTCTGATCAAGGGCCCAAACCAGGGCAGCCGACTGACAGCAGCGCTGTCAGAGACACCCTCTGGAGGGAAGGGGATCGTAAGATCCTTAGGAGTGGAAACTACAACTGGGTCTGCCTTAACCCTTTGACTGCGAAAAGCGAGTATACTCAAAAATTAAAATTTCTCCCTTAACTGCGAAAAGCGAGTTTACCCCACGGCGGCGAAAAAACTTTTTGAATAGCGCCGCCGATACTTTTGACATTCAAGTGTACGCTGAAAACGTTTGCTGTCCAGTAGGTGCTGCCATCTAGTGACCAGAAGACGAAACAAAATGTAAACAAAAACAGGTGTTATCAGCTGATGCGACGAAGTTCACGTTGTTTACAAACATCAGGTTTTAAAGGTATGTATTATTTATTTCAGTAATAATTTATTTATTCTAATTAGTTCTTGAATATAAGTAGACTATAATAAGTCTGATTAAATCATTAAATAAGTGTAAAATATGGTGTAATAGGAGGTAATATGAAGGGCATCTCTTTCAAGCCTAGTAAGCCTATTTTACTGTAAGTTGGCCAACTTCGATTATGTTATGATAGGCTTTGTGTATAGGCCTGGACTTATTATAATGGTAGAATACGATGTATATTACCATAAACTCTAGGCCTAATATCAGTGTCTTCAAATATGTGATAATATGCGAATTGTAAAGACAAATCATAAGCTACCGGTAGGCTACATACTACTCACCCCCACCCTCCCCCCCCCTCTCTCTCTCTCTCTCTCTCTCTCTCTCTCTCTCTCTCTCTCTCTCTCTCTCTCTCTCTCTCTCTCTCTCTCTGTGTGTGTGTATATGTATATGTACATGTACAGTATATGTATATATATATACAGTATATATATATATATATATATATATATATATATATATATATATATATATATATATATATATATATATGTCTAGTAGCTATAAATGTAATTTCTTTATTAGGGTATGCTAATTTTATTTTTTACTTTCAGGGTCACCTATAATGGCTTCAAAAAGGAAGAGGTGTGCAACACAACGGGAGATTGCTGATATTCTTGCAGAAGAAGACTCAGAAACAGAAGATTTATTTGTACAAAGGGAAGAAGAACTATATGAGGATTATGAAGCAGACGCAGATGAAGATGCTGATGAAGAAGTTGAAGATGCTGATGAAGAAGTTGAAGATGATGACTTGAATGATTCATGGGTGAATATAAAGAATGTAGGCACAGATCCTCCAATAAAGGTAAAGTCTATACCAATTTATTCAGAAACTAATAGGGCTGTAAATTTAGATGACTGCACTCCATTTTTATGCTTTTCTAAGTTGTTTCCTAATGAAATATATGATCATGTAGCTGTGGAAACTAACCGGTATGCAGCATACATGATAGAAAAAATGCAACCTTTAGCCCCTCGATCACGGTACAGAGCATGGAGAGATGTGGATGCAGGGGAAATAAAAGCATTTATTGCTATTGAAATTGCAATGGGATTAGTGCACAAAAGTAGTCTAGCAAGCTACTTTTCTAAAAAGTTTTGGCTAACTGAGACACCTGGTTTTTCCAATATAATGTCACGTGACAGGTATGAAATTATCTGTTCCTGTCTACATTTTGCAGATAATTCTGTTGATGGTAATGATGACAGACTTTATAAAATAAAACCAATTTTAGACATGGTGAAAGATCTATATTCTAAATATTATGTAAGTGGTAGAGATTTGAGTGTAGATGAAAGTATGTTGAAATTCAAAGGGAGGCTTTTTTTCAAGCAGTACATGCCTAAAAAGCCTACCAAATGGGGAATTAAGGTTTGGTCTCTCTGTGACTCTAAGACTGGTTATCTGTTGAAATTTGATGTTTACACAGGGAAGGGGCTAGATTCTAATAAAGGCAAAGGACTTGGTGCATCTGTTGTAGAAAATTTGTTTGAAGGCTTTGAAAACAAAGGCCATGTAGTTTACATGGACAGCTTTTTAAGTGGAGTACCCCTTTTTCAAAAACTTTGAAGTAAAGGTACTGGAGCATGTGGGACAGTTCGTCCAAACAGAAAATATTTGCCATCACAGATGAAAAAAGTAAAACCTAAGAAAGGCCAGCTACCAATAATGTGGAAGAGTAAAGATGAGGAATTGGTTGCTGTCGTTTGGCAAGATAGTGGTAGAGTAAATATCCTTTCGAGTGTTGGGGACACAGGTACAGTGAAAAAATCTATTCAATCTAAGAAAGGGGTAAGGGAAGTAGATAAACCATCTTTGCAAGCTCAGTACAATAAATATATGGGAGGGGTAGACCTTTTTGATCAATTCTGCTCAACCTACCCCTTCAATCACCGTAGCAAAAAGTGGTATCAGACACTCTGGCATTTTGTGATTGAAGTTGCTCTTGTAAATTCCAAAATTAGTTACAACTTGCAAAATAGAAAGAAATTGACCCAGGTTGTGTTTAGACAAGAGGTAATAAAAGGATTGTTAGAAGGATATAACACAAAGCCAAGAAGAAAGAATGTTGTTAGGGACTTGGTGGAAAACAAGCGCTTGGGGGAAAGGCATTTTATTGCTCAGTATGAAAATAAGAAGTACCTACCTAATTGTAGTGTTTGTTCAATATTGCCATCTCAATGTTGCAAAAAAGGAAAGGGGACATGAAAGAGGAAGCAGACATCATATTTCTGTAAACAGTGCCCACAAAACCCTCCTCTTTGTGTTGTCCCCTGTTTTGAAATTTTTCATACTGTGATGAATTATAAGAAAACATGCAAATGTAAGGATGAAAAGAAGTAAATATGTCTTTTTTGTCAATTGTTTGTAATTTTTTCATATTTTTTGTAATAAAATTTTACTTCCATAACTTTTCTGGTTTTATTAACAATTTTTGATATTTTCCAAAATATAACAAAATTTGTACTAGTTTTGAATCAAAATTTAAGTACATAATCATAACAATATTTCAGTATATTTCATTAATTTAGTTATTTTTCATCATAAAAAACATATTCCAACCCATTTTACATGTCAATTGTGATGATATGCAATTTTCGTAATTTTTTTAAAAAAGTACGTTTTTTGGGTAAAAATGGTAAAAAATGTGTTAAAAACAAAAAAATATAGAGTTTAAGAGTCATGAATAGATGGAAAACATTGTTTCCAATATCAGGGGGTACTTAGAAATTAATTTCTACAAACTTCAAAATTTGCCGGCAAATTACGTTTTTCGGGGACAAAAATCCTCCCAGCACTACGCAGCCAAAGGGTTAAAGGAAGAAACTGTAAAAGAAAAGATCCTGGACTTGTCTGGAGATTTTCCTCCCTCTGTTGGGCGCGCTGTCCAGCGCTTAAGGGGGGGGGGGGGGGAACGCGATGAAGATGACCTGACGCGTCGTACTGCCGGATCCTGTGTGGGAACGCGCTGTGGGTCGCGCTGGGCATCGCACTGGGTATCGCGCTCGCGCGATAGGCCATTGCCTAGCTCGGGAGGCGATTGCTCGCGCGTGGGTACGTGGGCGCGGGCGCTAGCGCGAGCGATGGCGAGCAGGCGAGGGGACGCGTAGGAGAGTTTGCGAGTTGGCGCGCAGGAGAAGGAGCTCGTGGGCGCGCAGGCGACAGGGCGTGTGAGCGCGTTGGTGCCCGTTCCGGAGACCTCGGTTGGAGTGCAGCCACAGGATGTTGAAGGGCCCGTAAGGGCGAAGCCGTAGGGCGCGTGCGTGCAGGGGGAATATCCCTAGCGCGCGGGCGCGCAGGAGGGCGCTCATCAGGAACAGAAGTTCTGGCAGTGGGCGCGCGATGGAGACTACGGGCAATGGCGCGTAGGCAAGGGATGGCGAGCAGGCGAGGTCTGATGGCGAGTCGGCGATCGTGGAGGAGAGCGCTGGCGAGCAGGAGAGGAAGAAGACTTCTCCTTGGAGCCCTGATCCGAAGATCGAGGGCGAGCAGGCGAGCGATGACGAGCAGGCGAGCGATGACGAGCAGGCAAGCGTTGGCGAGCAGGAGAGCGCTGGTGAGCAGGAGATCGCTGACGAGCAGGAGACCGAAGGCGTCCATCAGGCCGAGGGCATGCAGAGGTCCGTTGGCGAGCAGGAGATCGTGGGCGCGTAGTCTCTGGAACTGCAGGGCGAACAGGAGATCGTGGGCGTGCAGGAGCTCGTAGGAGTGCAGGAGAGCTCTGGCGAGATGAGACAGCAACCGGTGAGCGCTTGCGTGCAGTAGTGCGCTGGCACGCAGGCGAACGTTGGCGCACAGGGGAAATCTGGCGCTTAAGGGACTTACACACAATGTGTGAAAGCCCCTTTGACCCGAAGGGATCAGTGCCCTTTTGAAAACGGGATGGGTGGGCGCCCACAGCGCGTCAGCAGCCAGGAAAAGTGAAGACAGGTCAGCAGGTCTGGCAGGCGTAGGAGATCGCGAACGATCTGCGGAGAGGTCCAGGTCCAAGGAAGTAGCAGAAACGGTAGCTGAAGGACGAGGTTCCTCTGCGGGGGACTGCGAAGATGAAGATCTGTGAGGAGAAGAAAGACCTCGGCGACGAAGAGGAAGGCGAGCCTTAAGTCGGATACGTCCTCTGGGAGCAGGAGGCAAACCATCGGCAGTCCTCCGAAAAGGAGGCTCTGTCAGCGAACTCCCCCAGGGGGGGGAGAATCACCCGCAGGAGAGACCTTTGGACTTAGTTCCTCCCTCGAAGGATGTTCGGAGGGGGGAGCTAAGCCTTCAGCTACAACAGGAGCAGGGGTTTGAACACTCTCATTGGAAGCGTCTGCTACAACAGCCTCGAAAATAGACAGAGGGTCAACCTCTGCTACCGCCGGTGACTGTTTGACAGCTGCTCCCAACCTGATCATGTCAAACAGGGCTCCCTTGGAGGGCGAACCCTGAAGCCCCAAGGAAGCCCAAAGCTGCAAAAGATCATCATTATTTACATCAGGAGAAATAATTAAATCCTCCCCCAGGGGAGGAGGAGGAGCTGCCTCGCTTTGGGAAGCAAATCCCTCTCCCAAACCCCGAGATCGGTCAACAACAGTACGGCCTACGCTACCACTCGACGGCCTCTCGCGAGAGGTCGACCGAGTGGGAGCTTCGGAGGAGGTTTGGGCTACGGAAGAAGAGTCCTTAGGATTTTCCTTCTTCAAAGAAACCTTTGAAGGAGAAATATCCCGTTTGGACTTCTTCCGGCGCCGAGAAAACCTCTCCCACTGGGAGGTAGGCCACTCCCTACATTCCATACATACGTTATCACTTCACACCGCTGACCCCTACAATAAGGGCATAAGGTGTGAGGATCCGTCTCGATGGAAGACATGAAGGTCCCACAAGGGCGGTCAGGTAACCCAGGGCACTTCTGCATTGTAGAGGCCAACTTCACAACACTCTAGAAAAGAGAAAGTAAAAGCAATGATTAATGGCTGTCGTGTATGCGAGGGTGACAGCGGACACGTCCGTCTAGCACCCGAGCCGTAAGCAAAGTGAAGCTTACAACACAGGTGTGTGAGGGGGGAGGGTAGCTAACTACCCTCCCTAACCCCCGCTAACTAGCTGTGGGGTAATAATCCCTCGTTAAATTTTTATGGCTCGTCCTTTCAGCTATGCCAAAAGTAATTACCCACTTTAAATAGCGTGGTTTTTATTCCAGTTACGGAACAACTATTTGTTAGATATTTTTGGCAAAGGCTGGAATTTGGCCATAGAAATTGTGACACAATACAAAATCAGTTGTAGATGTTGAGGGGGAAGGGGACAACCTCTCCTCTATTAGTTCCTATTTGGGCATAAGAATAATCAAGGTTGGTTCGAGTGAAACATTTATCACAAATAACAGATTTACAAACACTTCTGATTTACCCCTACTAAGATACAAACACTCGTTATCTATATGGAAACTCATTCCTTATTTGGAAGAAGTGCAAGAGGAAGGCCAAAGTTTGGGTGGATGGATGGAGTGAAAAAAGGCCTAAGTAACAGCAGGATAGATGTGAGAGAGGCAAAACAAAAGAGCATACTAGAAATAGAAATGAATGGCGAGCATTTGTGACGCAGTTCCCATAGGCTCTGTTACTACATTGGGTCACCATTGAGGTAGCAGCAGTAGGGGAATCAGCATATGTAGCTTCATTTGTGGTGAAAAAAGGAGGAGGCTGGGCTGTGGCACCCTAGCAGTATCACCTAAAATCAGCAGAGTCCCTCATCAAACAAGGAGGAAATGATGAGAAGAAAAATCCCCTTTTGTTCTTTTTTTATGTCGGCTACCTCCCAAAATTGGGAAAAGTGCCATGGTAGATATAATAAAATCCATTGAACAAAAAGAACTTTCTTCTAAGCCTGAAAATTGTGTAAATAGACAGTGAAAGGATGACCTCCAGTAACCATCTACTCAGCCTTACACACTTGTGCCATGCCAGGGAAGTAGAGCTCTCCGACGGAGGCAACCTCTCACTCTTGCGAGGGAGGCTGTCAAAAGTTTGGAAGGCATGGAAGAGGAAGGAAGACTGGGTCTTCTCCCCCCCTCCCCCGCCGCAAGCTCAGTGAGTGCTCTCCTCAGCGCTGGGGGGAACTCTGCTGAGAACCACCCTGTGAAGCCTACAATGGAAGAGGAACTGTGGAGGATGAAGGTTCCGGGGACACGAAACATTACAGGAGGGACTCCCTCTTGTTGGCTCTAGAAGGGGAAAAGCCAAGACCAACTACAACAGGAACTGAAATCGTCTCCTGTTGTGTACCCATCGCAAACACCTCCAGAAGCCTGTCCTTAGAGGGCAGACCCCAAGAGTTCTAAAGACGGCCATAGAAGACACGAAGCATTTTGAGACAAGGTCTCCCCTTGGGGGGGCTGTACCTTCCTCCTTGCTAAGGGAGGGGAGAGACAGCCTGACTGGCAGGTTAACTGAGAGTCAACCGGCCATCACTCACACTTGACCGTTCCCCAGAGGAGACTGATCCAGCATAGTCAGAGAGGAGTGTGCCAGGGTGAGGAAAAGAGGTCTGGACTTTGACTTCCAGGAATACTCTGAAAGCGAAGAATGTCTTTTTGACTTCTTCCTCCTCCTGCCATACCACTCCCACTGGAAGGATTGCCACTTCCTACAACCTGGGCATGAAGAAGCATGCGTGCAGGAGTGGCCTTTGCACACGGAGCAAAGACAGTGAGGGTCCATGTCTGCCTTGGATATGAACATGGCACAGGAGTGGCCAGCTTTGCCTGGAGAAACATGCATGCAATACCCTCAAACATAAGCACACCTGAAATAAAAAAAAAAGGGAAATTTTTAGTATTTTAGCCAAGTCAGTTCAACGTGGAAGCCTGAAGGAGACGTCTGTCTTCGACTACAAGTGAAATCAAAGTAAGAAAGTTATGAGTGAGCAGGGAGGGGGAGGTTAGTGCTTCCCTCTGCTATCACTAGATTTGAGCCAGACGGTTATTGACACATTAAAAGTTCTAATGACTGTACGTCATCTAGCACTGATCTCTTCTCCTATGGTAAAGAACAAAAGGTTTGTTTACAGTGTAGGAACAAAAATGTTTTTATAGCCGTATGTCAAACTTTCAACTGGGCTCCACAAGGCAAAAAAAGATTTGGAAGACCCAGGCCTACATGGCTAAGGACTATGAAGCATGAAGTAGATGACGAATGAAGAAGTATTGATTTAAAAGCTCAAGATCGAGACGACTGGCGAAATCTAACCGAGGCTCTTTGCGTCAATAGACGTAGGAGGAGATGATGATGTTAGCTAGCGCTGATTTCTTCACCTATTGTAAAGAATGTTGGGTTTGTATAATGTAGAAACAACTAGTAATCAAGTGTACAATAAAAGGGTAAATAATGAAAACCTAAAACCTAGTATCAGACCAAGTCAGTTTCATGCAGTACACACAACAATCATTCTTGAAAAGTCAAATATAATTAAAAGAAATTACCAAAAATTTAAATACCTATACCTTGAAATTGACTAGTAAATAAACACAGACCTTGAACTTGATACTCTCAGTGACCCTCTGGAAGGCAATGCCACTGACGATATTGGCGGCTAACTTGGGGGTCAATCCCCTGTAGCATCCCTTGAAGCCATCACGCTTCTTGATGAACGAGACTGGAATAAAACTAGCAGTTAGTTTACATCAACACAGCAGATTTAAATACAATACTGTACATAAACAAATGCTATATCAACTCGCAAGAATCTACTAATGTTGAAAAGAATTATTTTTAATATTGTAGGATGTTTTTAGTTATCTACTCCTACATAATAGGTTGACCAGGGCACCAGCCACCCGTTGAGATACTACCGCTAGAGAATTATTGGGTCCTTTGACTAACCAGCAGGGGATTCAGCATTATGAAGCTTCATCTGTGGTGGATAACAGGGAAGGGTGGGCTGTGGCACCCTAGCAGTACCAACCGAACTCGGTTGAGTCCCTTGTCAGGTGGGAGGAACGTATAGAGTAAAGGTCCCCATTTTTGTTTCATTTGTTTGATGTCGTCTACCCCCAAAATTGGGGGAAGTACCTTGGTATATGTATGTATCTTGACTAACCAGAGAGTGCTACATTGGATCCCTCTCTCTGGTTACGACTCATTTTGTCCTCTATCCTCATACACTTAACAACACTGATATTACCAAACAATTCTTTTTCACTCAAGGGGTTAACTCCTGCATGTAATTGTTCAGTGACTACTTTCCTCTGGGTAAGAGTAGATGAGACTCTTTAGTTATGGTAAGCAACTTTCAGGAGAAGTATACTCCAAAGTCAACCCATCGTTCTCTAGTCTTGGTGTGCCACAGCCTCTGTACCATGGCCTTCCACTGTTTTGGATTAGAGTTCTCTTGTTTGAGGGTACACTTGGGCACACTCTTCTATTTTATTTCTCTTCCTCTTACTTTTTCAAGCTTTTATAGTTTATAAATGAAAGATCTAATTTAATGTTACGGTACGACTTCTTAAAATATTTATTTTGATCGTTAATTACTTCTCTTGTAGTTTGTTTATTTCCTTGTTTCCTTTCTTCACTGGGTTGTTTTTCCCTGTTGAAGCCCTTGGGCTTATAGCATCTTACTTTTCCTACCAGGGTTATGGCTTTGTTAGGTAGTAGTAGTAGTTGTAGTAGTAGTACATACATACATATACCAAGGCACTTCCCCCAATTTTTGGTGGTAGCTGACATCAACAAATGAAACAAAAACAAAAAAGGGGACCTCTACTCTCTACGTTCCTCCCAGCCTAACAAGGGACTCAACTGAGTTCAGCTGGTACTGCTAGGGTGCCACAGGCCACCCTCCCACATTATCCACCACAGATGAAGCTTCATAATGCTGAATCCCCTACTGCTGCTACCTCAGCGGTCATCTAAGGCATCGGAGGAAGCAGCAGGGCCTACCGGAACTGCGTCACAATCGCTCCCCATTCATTCCTATTTCTAGCATGCTCTCTTGCCTCTCTAACATCTATCCTCCTATCACCCAGAGCTTCCTTCACTCCATCCATCCACCCAAACCTTGGCCTTCCTCTTGTACTTCTCCCATCAACTCTTGCATTCATCACCTTCTTTAGCAGACAGCCATTTTCCATTCTCTCAACATGGCCAAACCACCTCAACACATTCATATCTACTCTAGCTGCTAACTCATTTCTTACACCCGTTCTCACTCTCACCACTTCGTTCCTAACCCTATCTACT
This sequence comes from Palaemon carinicauda, assembly GCF_036898095.1. Classification (NCBI taxonomy): domain Eukaryota; kingdom Metazoa; phylum Arthropoda; class Malacostraca; order Decapoda; family Palaemonidae; genus Palaemon; species Palaemon carinicauda. Next base: position 10,681,703 of record NC_090763.1, read on the forward strand.
CGAGATACACCAGCCATACTCCTTAGACACTTCATCTCAAACACATTCAATTTCTGTCTCTCCATCACTTTCATTCCCCACAACTCCGATCCATACATCACAGTTGGTACAATCACTTTCTCATATAGAACTCTCTTAACATTCATGCCCAACCCTCTATTTTTTACTACTCCCTTAACTGCCCCCAACACTTTGCAACCTTCATTCACTCTCTGACGTACATCTGCTTCCACTCCACCATTTGCTGCAACAACAGACCCCAAGTACTTAAACTGATCCACCTCCTCAAGTAACTCTCCATTCAACATGACATTTAACCTTGCACCATTTAAGAGAGCTTAAATGACAACTTATGTGAATAATACTTGTTTATTCCACCTTTCAAGTTTCAACATTAAAAGCTTCATCATTTCAAGTCTCTCTTATTACCTATCCCAAATACACTACAAGAACTTTCAACACACACAGGAGTTTAGGGAAAAATTTTTCCAGCAATTAATTCAATTTTCTTTTCTCTATGATGACTAGCATCATTCAAATCAATTAGAGAATCCAGGAGTAAACTAAAGGATATACTCAAGTAGCTGCTAAGTCGATCCAGCAAATTAGATATATCCGAAAGTTAGAATGGATCTGACTAATATATAACTTATTGCAAGGTTCCCGCGAAATATCATCGTAATTATCCTGTGCTTTTGTCTCATATATACAGTTGTGAGATGTACTAGTGAACAAAATTTTAAATTATTATATCTTATCACATTTTGTCTCTCTGTACAGAGGAAGACTATATGCTTTCATCATACAGTACTGTATATCTCTTGTAACGATAGTAATCACATCCCCGTACTTCCCCCTCCCTAACATAGCTGCTATCAAAAACATGAACGGCTATCAGTAAAAATTGTAACTCGGCTTTTTATTGATTTTACAGTTTTTGAAATCTAAAATGGCTAGCAAGCCTTCGGGCAAAGCAATGAACCTGGCTTAACTACGTTGTGGTGGCCTATGTGATAATATCCCTGACTGGTGATTGCCAGACTGGGGCTCGGGTCCCGTTCAAACTAGTTAGTTCCTTTGGTTGATGCAACCTCACCATCCTTGTGAGCTAAGCAGGGGGGGGAGCCTATGGGCCTACTATATCTGCTGAGCCATCAGCAACCATTGCCTGGTCCTCCTTGGTCTTAGCTTAGGTGGAAAGGGGTTTGGGTGGAGAGGGGCTTGGGCATTGATCATATGTATATATGGTCAGTCTCTAGGGCATTGTCCTGCTTGATAGGGCAATGTAACTTTCCCTTGCCTTTGCCATTCATGAGCGGTCTTAAAACTTTAAATCAGTGGGATTTCAATAAAAAATAAAAATCACAAATTTTAGGTAATTTGTATTTTTCCTAACAGTACTTACCTCGAACTACTTTCTTAGGAGTATCTGGGATCTCCTCCCAACCAACCAGAATTTTGTGTAGTTTACCCTATCTCCGTTTTCTATGCGGGGGAACCTCTGTGCCAAGAGGCGACCCAGGGTCAGAGAGCGTGCTCGCTCAGTTCGCGACCTTCAGTAAGTTTTATGATAGATAGGTTTCTAATAGTCCTGTAAGGCACTCGGGGCAAGATGGGTGGGCCATAACCCGAACGTAGTTCGAGGTAAGTACTGTTAGGAAAAATACAAATTACTTAAAATTTGTGATTTCTTCCAACACGGAGTACTTACCTCGAACTACTTTCTTAGGAGACTTATACCTTAGGAGGAGGGAGTGTCCTTCCGGACCTAGAGACCGTGATGAAGGGAAAAAACGAACCTAGATAGGAGGCTAGGTTCTGCTGACCCAAAAATAGAAACGGGAAATGAGGGAAAACTTCGCAAAACTATCTTAGTGTCTAAGTAACTCACCTCTGTAATAATCCTTGGAGACGTATTCATTCATTGACTGTGTATCTCATGGAAGGTGAAGGAATCAAGGGCCATGTAGGGGAAGGGTGATGGAGGGGTAAGGGTGATGGAGGGGGAAAGGTAAGGAAGGAACCTGTGTCTAGGTTCTTGGACTTACCGCCCACGGCTTCCCCAGGGCTACACCTTGAATCTTCTGGAGCGCAGAGATGACGGGACCAATCGAGAAACCGTCCAAAGATTTCCTAGAACATTCCTTTAGGTAGTGAGCTGTAAAGGTGGACTGCCTTGACCAAGTGCCTGCCCTCAGGATCTGGCCCACTGCCATTTTTCTCTCGAAGGCCAAGGAGGTGCTCAGGCCCCTAATGTCATGGGGTCTCGGTTTTCCCGAAAGGGAGACCCACGAACTGCCGTAGGCTCTCATGATAACTTGCCGTAGCCAGAAGGAGATCGTGTTCTTAGAGACCGGCTTCTTCACTAGTCCTGAGGAGACCAACAGACTCTTGATCCCAGGTCGAAGTCTGGCAGTCCTCTCTAGGTACTTATGTACCGCTCTGACCGGGCACAGTAGCAAGTCCCTCGGGTTGTCCTTACGCGGAATCGCTGGCACTGTGAACTCTTCAAACCTAGGGTCCCAAACCGCTGGGTTCTGGGTCTTGGCTACGAAGTTAGGTAAGAACCTGAAAGTTGCTTCTCGCCACCCCTTCGAGTGTGAGACCTCGTATGACAGCCCATGGATCTCACTTACTCTCTTCGCCAACGCAAGGGCTAACGGGAAGACCATCTTGAGGGTGAGCTCCTTGTCTAGGATATACTTGAGGAGTTCGAAGGGAGGCTCCGAAAGCACTTTCAACACTCTAGCCACATCCCACTGGGGCACCCTAACGGCCTGGGGGGAACACGACTGCTCGAAGCTCTTGATGAGCATCGAGATCTGTCTGGAGGCTCCTAGGTCGAAACCCTTCAGTAGGAAGACTTGGCTCAACGCTGCCCGAACTCCTTTGATGGCTGGTATGGACGTGCCCACTTCGTCCTTCAGATAGACCAGGAAGTCGGCTACCTCGTGAATGGAGGCCGCTAACGGCCTGATGTTCTTCAAGGTGCACCATTTCGTAAAGGTAGCCCACTTTGCTTGGTATACCGCTACCGAGGACCGTCTTAGATAACCTGACATCCTTGACGCGGTCTTCGACGAATATCCTTCCCTCCTCAGGAGGCGCTCGATAACCTCCACGCATGAAGGCGGAGGGACCAAGGGTTTTCGTGCCACCTTTGGAAGTGAGGTTGCCGGAAAAGGTCTGGGGTGTCCGGAAGGGGCCAAGGTGGAAGTCGCGCCAGTTCCTTTAGGTCCGCGAACCATTCTCTCTCCGGCCACCAGGGCACTACCAAAGTCATCCACAGGTTGTTCGCCTGCCTCACTCTGTTGAGAACTTGTCTGAGCATCCCGAAGAGAGGAAAGGCGTATACGTCGAGATTGTCCCACGGATGTTAAAAAGGCGTCCTCGAACGCTGCTGTCGGATCTGGCACAGGAGAACAAAACACGGGGAGCTGTGCTTTTAGCCTCATGGCGAAGAGGTCTATTACTGGAGAGCCCCACTTCAGGATGATGGTCTGGGCCACTCCCGGGTGTAGGGACCATTCCGACCCTACTACTTGACCCACCCTTCTGAGGCCGTCGGCTAAGACGTTCTTCTTTCCCGGAATGAACCTGAAGTGATTTTGATCTGTTCCTCCTCCGCCCATTCCAGGAATTCCGTTGTGAGACTGCACAGCTCCTTCGACTTCAGTCCTCCCTGCCTTTTCACGTAGGCCACCACCGTGGCGTTGCCGCACATCAGAGCCACTGTGTTTCCCCGGAGTAGATGGGCGAATTCTCGGCATGCCCTTTGCACGGCCATCATTTCTAGCACGTTTATGTGACGGCTCCTCTCCTCGAAGTCCCATTTTCCTCTCGCTGACTTGTCGAGAAGATGGGCTCCCCAACCCTCCTTGGATGCGTCCATGAACAGCAGCATCTCCGGAGGGTCGACTGCGAGGAGCATTCCTTTGATGGTGTTTGACCTGTCGTGCCACCACTTCAGAACTTCGTTCGTTTCCAGGGACACCGGGACTATTTTGTGCGGGAAGTCCCCCTGGTTCCAGAGCTCCTTCAGGTTCCATTGAACGCCCCTGAGTTTGAGCCTCCCCTGGGGGACCAACTTCTCCAATGACACTAGGTGGCCTATCAATCTTTGCCAGTGCTTGGCTCTCCTGGGCTGGCCTGCTAGGAAGGGCCGAAGAATCTGATCTAGATTGTTTAGTCTCTCCGAGGGGGGGAAGGCTCGCGCCAACCGGGAGTCTAGAACCATCCCTAGGTAGGTCATCCTGGTGGAGGGTATCAGCTGTGACTTCTCCAGGTTGATAGTGATACCCAGGACGTCGCAGAACCACAGAAGCTTCGCGCCTTGCTCCTTCAGTTCTCCCTCTGAGGTTGAAAGCAACAACCAGTCGTCTAGGTACCAAATCAGGAGGATCCCCTGTTCGTGTACCCAGGCTGAGACTGTTGCGAAGATAATCGTGAAGACCTGAGGAGCTGTCGACAGTCCGAAGCAGAGGGTTCTGAATTGTAATGTCTGGGTACCCCACTTTACCCTTAAGAACTTCCTGCTGGAGGAGTGGACAGGGACTTGGAAGTAGGTGTCCTTGAGATCTATGGACATCATGTAGTCTTCTTCTCTCAAGGCCGCCAAGACCGACTTATGGGTGTCCATCTTGAAGTCGGTCTTGCACACGAACTTGTTGAGGGCCGAAAGATCTATGACCAGTCTCCAACCCCCTGTCGCTTTCTCCACCAGGAAGAGTCTGCTGTATAACCCCAGTCCTGGATTCCTGACTGGTTCTACTGCCCCTTTGGCTAGCATGGCTGATAATTCCTCCTGCAATGCTGTCCTTCTCAAGGGGTCCTTGGGCGCCAACAACTCCGCCTGTTAGTCTGGGATCAGAGGGGGCGGTTCCGCTGGGAAGGGCAACCTGTACCCCTCCTTCAGTACTGCTACGGTCCACGGGTCTGCCCCGTGGTCCCGCCAAGCTTGCCAAGAGTGTTTGAGGCATCTCCCTACCTGAGGCTTCGGCAGGAGCAGGGGCCTCCCTTCCTATTTCCTTCTAGAGATGCGGCTGGAACGCCCTCTCCTGGAGTTAGAATAGGAAGACCTGAAGTTTGACGCTGGGGCCGAGGTACCCCTACGGGAGGGCTACGAGGGCTGGTGCCAAGACACCGACGGAGAGTCTCTTCTAGGCTGAAAAGGCGAAGCGCGGGATGGGTGAGGGACATCTGAAGAGGATCTCCTGTGGGCTGGTCGTCTTGCAGGTGGGGGTCTGGGATCTCCCGCTTTCTTGAGCTTCCTGACCCTCTCCAGAGTCTCCTCTACTTCCTTCAGGGGGAACACTGACTCCCCCACAGAGGTAAGCTCCTCAGGGCTGTCGCCTCTCGGTCGGGCAGTCTTCTAACTAGCTTGCTCAGGATGGTGTCCCTCTTCTGCAGGACCCAGTTGGCTGCCTGAGAGAGGGACTGGTATGAGAGGAACTTGAGCGCTTTCCCGCCCAAACTAATCAGTTCCCTCAGCAAGGACTGATTCATGGGGACGGAGAGGTCGTGAGAAGCCTGAAAGCCCACCAACGTGCAGGCCCACCAGTCCACCCATGAAGAGACATACACAAGATCCCGGGCCATATCCTCCATCATGGAGGTTTCCGTCGGGGAAAAACACACTGGAGCGGAGGATGCCCTATCCTCCGCCGCTCCCTGGTTCCGGATAGCAATCGCTGGCTCAACCGTACAGGGAGCTCCGCGACGCCCCTCCGGGAGATAAAACCGTTTCTGCGTTTTCAGATCCTGGAGGAGTTTGGAGGCGCTCTGATTCCTGGGGGCATCCACCTGGCTGGCTATGAACCTATCTATGTGGTCCATAACCAGGCTAACGTCCCTCGCCAGGGGAAGGGCCATCGAAGGCTTCTGCTGCACAGGACTATCCACCAACCTGCTAAGTCCAGAGAGCCAGGCTTGTTCTGTCTCGGGTTTCGGCTCATCTAGCCTATGATGACGCCTGATGAGGGCTAAGACCTTCCTATAGGCGGAAACCTCGTCCGTCGAGCATTCTCCTCCCTCCACGAGGCCTTCGGCTATCTGGTCCTCCGCCTGAGCCTCCACGTCGAATACGGAGGGTTCCGTGTGAGGGGGAGGCACCTTCCTTTCGTGCCGAGCCATTGGCGGGTCGACTCGCTGCACGGGCAAATCCGCTGGGACGAGAGTAGCTGTCATGGGTCTACTCCCTCCTGCGGGGTTCCATGGAACTGCGGGCTTCCCCGTGCCAGCTGGCTGGTTCTTACATTCCGGGAGGGCCGTCGAAGGGCTGGAGGCTGGGACAAAGCTGCCAGGCCGAAGGGGCGACGACCTCCGTCGGTGATCGGGTCTGCTGGAGGAGCCGTGTCGTGAGGGCAGTGAAGGAGCTCCAGGGAGCCAGCCTGAGGTACTCGGGGCTGCTGAAGCTCCTAGGAGGTGGCTACGGGGGATGGTGACCCGCACCCATTCGCCTTTCGACGAACGGCTCCTCTTGTGCTTCCTCCTGGGTGATCTGGAACGTCATCTGGCGTAGCGTGAACGGGAACGGGACCTCTCCCGTCTCCTCTTTGAGTCCCTCGGTCCTTCGTCCTCCTCCTCCGAGGAGTCTGACCTGAAAGAGGAGGCCGTTGACTGGTAGGAGCGCGAATCTGTAAGTTTACTTGTGAACGAAGGTTCTGGAGTGGGAGGTGAGACCTTCCGGACTCACCAGTGGTAGCTTATACACCCCCCCGAACCCCCCCAAGCGGCAGCGCGAGCCCTAAACCACGCCCCCTTGGACGGAGTTACCAGGGACGAGCGGGTTGACTCGGCAATGGAAGTCACATTTTTGAAGTTGTACATACATACATATACCAAAGGCACTTCCCCCAATTTTGGGGGGTAGCCGACAACAACAAGAAACAAAACAAAAAGGGGACCTCTACTCTCTACGTTCCTCCAGCCTAACCAGGGACTCAGCCGAGTTCAGCTGGTACTGCTAGGGTGCCACAGCCCAACCTCCCACATTTCCACCACAGATGAAGCTTCATACTGCTGAGTCCCCTACTGCTGCTACCTCCGCGGTCATCTAAGGCACCGGAGGAAGCAGCAGGGCCTACCGGAACTGCGTCACAATCGCTCGCCATTCATTCCTATTTCTAGCACGCTCTCTTGCCTCTCTCACATCTATCCTCCTATCACCCAGAGCTTTCTTCACACCATCCATCCACCCAAACCTTGGCCTTCCTCTTGTACTTCTCCCATCAACTCTTGCATTCATCACCTTCTTTAGCAGACAGCCATTTTCCATTCTCTCAACATGGCCAAACCACCTCAACACATTCATATCCACTCTAGCCGCTAACTCATTTCTTACACCCGTTCTCACCCTCACCACTTCGTTCATAACCCTATCTACTCGAGATACACCAGCCATACTCCTCAGACACTTCATCTCAAACACATTCAATTTCTGTCTCTCCATCACTTTCATTCCCCACAACTCCGATCCATACATCACAGTTGGTACAATCACTTTCTCATATAGAACTCTCTTTACATTCATGCCCAATCCTCTATTTTTTACTACTCCCTTAACTGCCCCCAACACTTTGCAACCTTCATTCACTCTCTGACGTACATCTGCTTCCACTCCACCATTTGCTGCAACAACAGACCCCAAGTACTTAAACTGATCCACCTCCTCAAGTAACTCTCCATTCAACATGACATTCAACCTTGCACCACCTTCCCTTCTCGTACATCTCATAACCTTACTCTTACCCACATTAACTCTCAACTTCCTTCTCTCACACACCCTTCCAAATTCTGTCACTAGTCGGTCAAGCTTCTCTTCTGTGTCTGCTACCAGTACAGTATCATCCGCAAACAACAACTGATTTACCTCCCATTCATGATCATTCTCGCCTACCAGTTTTAATCCTCGTCCAAGCACTCTAGCATTCACCTCTCTCACCACTCCATCAACATACAAGTTAAACAACCACGGCGACATCACACATCCCTGTCTCAGCCCCACTCTCACCGGAAACCAATCGCTCACCTCATTTCCTATTCTAACACATGCTTTACTACCTGTGTAGAAACTTTTCACTGCTTGCAACAACCTTCCACCAACTCCATATAACCTCATCACATTCCACATTGCTTCCCTATCAACTCTATCATATGCTTTCTCCAGATCCATAAACGCAACATACACCTCCTTACCTTTTGCTAAATATTTCTCGCATATCTGCCTAACTGTAAAAATCTGATTCATACAACCCCTACCTCTTCTAAAACCACCCTGTACTTCCAAGATTGCATTCTCTGTTTTATCCTTAATCCTATTAATCAGTATTCTACCATACACTTTTCCAACTACACTCAACAAACTAATACCTCTTGAATTACAACACTCATGCACATCTCCCTTACCCTTATATAGTGGTACAATACATGCACAGACCCAATCTACTGGTACCATTGACAACACAAAACACACATTAAACAATCTCACCAACCATTCAAGTACAGTCACACCCCCTTCCTTCAACATCTCAGCTTTCACACCATCCATACCCGATGCTTTTCCTACTCTCGTTTCATCTAGTGCTCTCCTCACTTCCTCTATTGTAATCTCTCTCTCATTCTCATCTCCCATCACTGGCACCTCAACACCTGGAACCGCAATTATATCTGCCTCCCTTTCATCCTCAACATTCAGCAAACTTTCAAAATATTCCGCCCACCTTTTCCTTGCCTCCTCTCCTTTTAACAACCTTCCATTTCCATCTTTCACTGTCTCTTCAATTCTTGCGCCGGCCTTCCTTACTCTCTTCACTTCTTTCCAAAACTTCTTCTTATTCTCTTCATATGACTGACCCAGTCCCTGACCCCACCTCAGGTCAGCTGCCCTCTTTGCCTCACGTACCTTGCGCTTTACTTCCACCTTTTGCTCTCTATATTTTTCATACTTCTCTATACTATTACTCTGCAGCCATTCTTCAAAAGCCCTCTTTTTCTCTTCCACTTTTACCTTCACTCCTTCATTCCACCATTCACTGCCCTTCCTCATGCTGCCTCCAACAACCTTCTTGCCACATACATCACTTGCAATCCCAACAAAATTTTCTTTTGCTAACTTCCACTCCTCCTCTAAATTACCAGTTTCTCTTACTCTCACCTCGTCATATGCCATTTTCAACCTTTCCTGATATTTACTTTTTACCCCCGGTTTTATTAGCTCTTCAACCCTCACTAGCTCCCTTTTACATCCACCTACTCTATTCCCCCACTCTTTTGCTACAACTAATTTTCCTTCCACCAAAAAATGATCAGACATACCGTTAGCCATACCCCTAAACACGTGCACGTCTTTCAATCTTCCAAACATTCTCTTAGCTATCAACACATAATCCATTAATGCCCTTTCTACTACTCTTCCATTTGCCACTCTTACCCATGTATACTTATTTTTATCTTTCTTTTTAAAAAAGCTAGCACTTATTACCATCTCTTGTTCAACACACATATCTACCAGTCTCTCACCACTCTCATTTTCACCTGGTACGCCATATTTCCCAATGACACCTTCTACCTCTCCAGCACCCACTCTAGCATTTAAGTCACCCATAACAACTACATAATTCCTTCTACCCAGTCCTTCTACACACCTAGTTAATTCATTCCAGTTGTAATAGAACGAAAAATAACACAGAAGTGGTTGAGCTTACCTTGGTTGTGCAAGTTATGAAGGAATTACTGTGAAGGTGCAAATTGTTGGACATAAAGGTCTTTTTACTAGTAAATTCAATCTTCTTGTGCTCTCTTGGTTGATATTAATATTGAAAGATTCCAGTTAGTTTGTTTTCTGTGGAATAATAGTGATTGCATGTGTGTGTTCTTGTATATAACCTACTCTGTTGAATTATGAAGTTGTTAGAATATTCCCTCCTAAGTACATGGTCTCCTCGGCTCACGGGGGAAGGGTTGGAGGGTGACCCAGACCTTGAGTCCGGAAGGTCTCACCTCCCACTCCAGAACCTTCGTTCACAAGTATACTTACAGTTCTGGAGAGGGAGGTCTCAACCTTCCGGACTCACCAGTGGTAGCTAGGCAGATGCTTCAGGGGGCTTGAAGATGAAGTCCAGCGACCACAGCATCGAAAGCTCCCTGTAAGCCGAGGAGAGCATAGTAAGAGCTGAAGACAGAGTCGCTTCTCCAATTCATTCTGGACATGATTTCTTGTATAGATACTCCATTGTATAGCAGTCTTGATGAAGCTTGACCCCTTATAGAGTGGAAATTCGTTGACTGTTTAGTTGCATTTGGGTTGGCTCTGAAAATGCACTCCCTAAAAAGTTGTCTCATTTTTTGTAAAGACATTATCTTGAAGTGTTCATCTAGCCATATGTGGTCTTTCCTGTCTATGTTTCTTTCCATACAGACTTTGTTTGTGTATTCCAAATAGAAGTTCAATTGTCTGACTGGACATATTTTTGGTCTGTTAGGAAGCTTCCTAAAGCTGATCTCTATTGGCGTGTAGTTGTTCTTTTGGTTTTTGGCCATGAAGGAAGGGTGGTTCCATAAGACAACGTGTTCTGGGGTGAAGGTGCTCCTGGAAATGCAGATTGTTAAATTGATTTGCTCTTAAAGGGCAAGCTAAGGCTACTAGGAACAAGGTTTTCTGTGTCAGTAGTAAGGTAGAGTTATCTCTCGTGGTGTTGAGAAATGAGATTACTTTGTCTAGATCCCAGCCAGGGAACTGGTGAGAATTTCTAGGCTTCCTTCTATTAACTCCCGATATCATTGCTTTGACATATTTGTCTTCTGCAAGACAGTAACCTGGGAAATAACCTGACAAGATAGGACCTAAAGCTGCTCTGTAGCTCTTCAGGGTATTGTAAGACAGTCCCTTGTCTATAAGGTGATTGAAAAATAAAATAATTGCTAGCAGGGGGAATTTGTTGTCTCTTCCATACTCCTTGTGAATGAAACTTTTAAAAATGTTATATAGGTTTTCATACTTGTGCAAGGAGCTGTCCCTCAAGCTGACAGCAATTTTGGAGCAAACCTCAGGAGGAAAGACATTAGGGAGCTGATCCTTTAAATTTTGAAGGCGATCAAAGTTGATCGGAGCTTTGCTGAGGGTGAGATACAATCCTTGAGAACTATCTGGTAGTCTTAGATCTTCACAATATATCGTTTGTGCTGCTTCGCGACTGACCTCACTAATGGAATCCATGGTTCCGTCCCCTGCGATATGGTGCAGAAAAGCATGTTATTATTGCATTCTTTATAGATTTTAAAAGCTACTTTGTGTAGTAAGAATCCTGGTGGAAAGGCATAGAGAGGTGTTGATCCCTTCCAGCTAATCGTAAGTGCATTATTGCTGATGGCTTTTTGGTTTGGAAGAGATGAACAAAACTTTTTGCACTTAGTATTGAAGCCATTTGAGAACAGATCTATTTCCGGGGTGAAATTGAAGTCAGAGCAGATTAAGAAGAATAGACTGTCACTGAGGGAAGTTTCTGTGTGAATGGAACCCAGGTCCCTGGAAAGTGAGTCTGCGATGGTGTTACTTACTCCCCTGATCCATCTGGAGTTTATCTGTATGTTGTGATCCTTCATGGTACTAAGTATTTTCCTGACCAGTTCATGAGCTAACTTGTTTCTGATACTACCCTGTTTCCTTAGCCAACAATAAGTAACCTTTGAATCAACATGTATTAAGACTACCTTGTTGTATAACCTTGTGGTGAAGTGTTCCAAAGAATAGAAGCAAGCTAATAACTCTCTTACATTGATGTGAAGGGAGGATTCTTCATTTGTCCAAGTTCCATTTATTGAGAGCATATTACCCGCTATTACTAATGCACCTCCCCAACCCTGGTTGGAAGCGTCAGTGAAAAGTTCTGCATCTATTTGTGGTTTTGGAATGTTAACCCCTATGTACATTTGTCTCTGTTCCCATGGCTTTAGGTATTTTTTGAAGGTGTGGGGAATGATTTTGTACCCTGAATTAAAATAACTGTGGTATCTGTGGAGATATTTAAGATGGAATCTTCCCAAGCTTGTATAGGATGCACTGAAATTTAAAGCTCCGATTAACATTTGATAGGAATGCAGGTCAGATTTAACAGAGTTGGAGAAAGCTTTGGCCAATTCGACACACTTCTCTATGTTTTTCCCACTGGGATTCATAGTTTTCTTAATCATATTGTAATGCACTCCTAAAAATTCAATTCTTTGAGTCGGTTCAATTGTAGATTTTTTAAGTGAGATATTCCATCCTTTGTCTGACAAGATCTTAATGACTAGCTGAATGTGATTTTTACATTTTAAATAATCTTTTGCTAATATAAGAATGTCATCAAGATAATTGAATATTAAGATGTTATATGAAGTTCTAATATACTTGATCACCGTGTACATTATCTTTGAAAAAATATAAGGTGCTGTCTTTAGTCCAAAGGGTATCACAGTCCATTTGAACTTCCTTTTACCTAGTTTGAAGGTTAGAAATTTCTGGCTACTTGCATGTAATGGAATGTGCCAATAAGCATCTTTTAAATCTAGTTTGCAGGCCCAAGAGTTTAGATGTAGATAGGGAAATTTAGTATTGGCCTTGAGCATGGTAAAAGAAGGTTTTTTATGGTGTTGAGCACCTTCATGTCCAAGATTAGTCGTACTGTTCCATCTGATTTTAATTTATAAAATATGTGGTTGGAGTAGTAAAAGGAAGTTCTGGGGATCTGCTCTATGACTCCTAGTTTTAGCAGTCTGTCACATTCTCTTTCCAATATTTTACGCTTGTTAATTGAATAAAATCTATCTTTACCTGTTCTTTTTAATTACCTCTGGGCTTTTAATTTATTATTAAATGGAATTCTCACCCCTTCATTGATAATTTTACAAGCAAAAGAGGCATTAGGAAGCTTTCTCCAACTATCAATATTCTTTAGTAATGACTTACCTATCCTATTCTCTGGGGGGCTCTGGGAGGAGTTATTCATTGGGTTTGAGGCCAAAGGCAAGGTATCTTTACTTCTATCTTGATTTATAGCATTTGGCCCAATGTCATGATGGTCTGGTGCAGAGCAAAGCTCGTTATTATCTGGTGCTGAGCAAAGCTCATTAATAACTGGTGCTGAGCAAAGCTCGTTATTAACTGGTGCTGAGCAAAGCTCATTATTAACTGGTGCAGAGTAAACATCGTTATCAACTGGTGCTGAAAAAATCTCTCTTTGAACTGGTGCGGAGCATGGCTCAATTTCTAGGGTCTTTCTTTTCTCTGGCTCCTGAACTATTAGCTTGTCCATTTTGTGACCTCCCCCCCTGTACCCACCTCGCCTATTACCTCTTCTAAGCGGCTGAGACTTGAATCTAAAGTTAGGGTTACCTTTAAGGAAACTGAACCCTCTTCCCTGAAATCTGCCCCCAAAGTTGAATTTCCTACCCCTGAAGTTTGCTGCCCCTCCTCTGAGGAGGGGACCCTTCTGAAAGCAGGCAGCAATAGCTGATTTTTGGTCTTCAGTTAAATTCCAAACTTCTTTAATGTCTGCTTTGATTATAAGATCTCTTATCTCTTCCTTGAGGTATCTAGGAAGTGCTCTGCTTCTGAAATTTCTTATCAAATTTTGTATGAGGTCTATGCTCCTTCTTAGGGGACCAATAATAATCTTGGACAAAAAATCAATGTCATTTACTTTGGAGGGGTATACAATATGTGCCAGTGCTGCATGCCCTTGAAAGGCAGAAATACTCATTTTAATATTTTCTATGTCATAAAAAAATTTTCTCTTGTAGCTGTCATCAAATACCTTACCTTCAGGCCAGAAACTCAACTTTGGAGTATTAATTAATCTAAAAAAGTCTGAGAACTCCTTATTTTGACTACTAACAAAGAATTTATCACGGTTATCACTATGGCCTTCACTGAAAGTTAATGCTACTAGTGAATTATTCAATTGAATTTTCCCTTCTCTATGAAAAGATGGTTCAGCTTTGAAATTGGTGGAAATATATGAAGGAATGGGTTTATGGAAGGTCGAAATCCTCGTAATCACTTTCATCTCCATTATTATAAAAGGAAAAGAGGTCTAAATTTGCACTTTCAGGTAATTCAGGTGATCGTCTTGAGCGCTTAGTAGGAGGGGGAGCCTCATTCTTCTTAGCAGGTGAACCACTTCTGCCGAGATGAATGTTTTAATATCGTTGAATTATTTACCATAGATTAATTTAAATGTTTGTTCAACAGGTATAGTAAATATGGACAGCAGCGGACCTAGAAGGCTGAAGTCAGGCAATGGGGTTCACGACTCAAATAGCCGTCTTAGGTTAATTCAGTGCCATATTTAAGTGAATGATAAGTTTATATCTGTTATTATTAATAATATAGACCTGCCTCATATGTAACCCTTATCAGATCGCCCACCAGGGCCTACGCTAGTGTCGATAGGTTTAAAGCGAGAAATGTAAACTCGAACTTACCTGTGGTTTAGCCTACTGCCTATTAAGCTGTGTGCTTTTGATGTGTCAGGCAAGCAATTTGTTTTGTAAACCTAGTAATAATTTTGTTATATATATAAATTGGAGTATTTAGTTTGTTTACTCCAATTATTCATGTTGTAATCATGCACATGCTTTGCTTAAGCTACTTACGCTATGTTCGGAAATACCTGCTCTAAGCATTCAAATCATAACAAACTTACGTATGGGGGCCGCCATTTGCATTTGTGACGTCATGAGTCTAAATCAGCTGCTTTCCATATGACGTTTTCGTTGTAAACAGAATTTAAAACCTTACCTTTTCTGAATAATTTTCATGAGAGTTTGATTCTGTTGGAGTAACATATTTACAATATCAGAATTAGAAGGCATATCACTTCCTGCAGTCGATTGTGTTCATTTTTCGTTACTGATTACGTTCTCCTCTTCGCTGGAGTCTTCGCTAAGCCGATGCACCTCCACGGAGGTAAGAATTTGCCTAGCCATAATTAAGCCGTGGGCTGAGATATTACTCTGGTTGCTGAGTGCAGAATAATGAAAACCAGCAAATATATGTTGGGAGCAACGGGAGGGAAAAGAGAACGTTCTGTGCCGAAGTCAACTTCAGAAATGTGACTTCCATTGCCTAGTCAACCCGCTCGTCCCTGGTAACTCCGCCCAAGGGGGCGTGGTTTAGGGCTCGCGCTGCCGCTTGGGGGGTTCCGGGGGGGGGGTGTATAAGCTACCACTGTTGAGTCCGGAAGGTTGAGACCTCCCTCTCCAGAACCGCCGAGTCGTCCGAAGCGTCTCGAGTTGCTGGTGGGGCTTCGTGCAGGTCCGCTGACGAAGAAGGTTGAAGAAAGACGGGCGGGAGCGTTTGCGACGGCGCCGGGGGAGAGCGAGGCACCTTCTTGCAGGCGATCCAGGTGTCGAACTCCTCCTCCAGTCTCCTGGGCGACCTGAAGGGCGTCCTCGGAGGCACCCATGCGAGGGGGTCCGAACTTGGCGAATCTTCCTTCTCGGCGTCTCCCCCGGTCACTGACATACCTGAAACACAGATCCAGGATGCAGGGGAAGAGGCTGTAGAGGCTTTCCCCCACATCGGATCGTCGGTAGAGACGGGCCCTGCTGGCATCAGGACCTAGTCTCTCGAACACACTCCCGTCCCTCCCTCAGGGCCCCCACTTGCCTGAACCGACACAACATCCCCATCAACAGACATCACAGACTCCTGGGGAAGAGCAATGGGCCGCTTCCCCGCAACGGACTTACCTCGTCCCCTACTCTGGGTAGGGGAAGGCGGCAGAGAACCCCTCTCCGAAGAGACATCGGGCGACGCTAAGGGCGAGGCAAAGCTGGACTTCTTCAGCGATCTCTTGGTCGCCTTCTTCTTCTTAGTGCCGTAGCGCACCCACTGAATCTCGTTCCAGGACTCGCACTCCGGACACGTGGCTGTAGGGGAACACACACTGCCCCTACACGACGAACACAATGAGTGGGGATCGACTTCCGGCTTGGAAAGAAAGGCCCCACAAGATTTACCGGCCATAGGCCCAGGGCAACGGCGGGGATGCTCCATAACGCAACACACAAGCACCAATCGACACAGGAACACAGAGGGAAAGGTAAGATAAGGTAAGGTTTGAACACGAGGGGACCGCGTGGGTACCGCATGAGACACAAAGGGTCGCACTGGGTGAAGAGAGCGCGGCGTGTAATCACGACGCAACCAGAAAACTTACTGAAGGTTGAGACCTGATCGGGCACGCTCTCTGACCCTGGGTCGCCTCATGGCGCGTATCCTTCTGCCAGAGGTTCCCCCGCATAGAAAACGGAGATACTGTAGGGTAAACTACACAAAATTCTGGTCGGTTGGAAGGAGATCCCAGATACTCCTAAGAAAGTAGTTCGAGGTAAGTACTCCGTGTTGGAACAACTACTGATTGCCTTTAAATTAGCCCCTCAAAATGCTTACACTCAATCACTGCTAGTCGACTTGCTAATAGCATCTGTTCATCAAAAGGGCGTTATTTTTCATGCACATATATTTGTAATTCAAATATATCATATTTTATTAAAAAATCCAAATGTGTGTAGATATACTTTTGGTCAATTTGTTACATATTGGCTTCTTTATATCCATCTTTACTCCAACATTACTACACGTACAGTACTGTATGTTGAACAGCAAAGCTATTATTATAATGAGAACATTTTTTTCTGTACAGTACCTCTGAAACTGGAAATGAGATCACCACAGCCCTCTTACAAAATGATGCATCAATTTATTTATTCAAAGTATAAATTCAATTACTCCAGGGTTTAGTTATTTTTCTCCCTTGTACCACTATATAAACAATACAGTATTACTGTATAGTACCTTTATAACAGAAAGGTACTTCCATTGAAAAGCCCTTAATCACAAGTATCAAACATAAACCACAATTACATCACCAATACAGTATAATAAAACGCAAAGTAATTTATGTTCACAGTTCACGTATAGTAGAGAACTAAAATCAATATAGCAGTACTTACTGTATCCAAAGACACTAGGGTAATAAAACGCCTCTCTTCCAAAAATAGTCCGAGATTTGTAAGGTTGCATAGGCTCATGGCCAAGCTGGAAAAAAAATAGTCTACATTAGAATTCTGGATGAAAATTATATCAAAACTACCATATATACAAAGTATAGTACTGTATATAATAAATCTATTACACTAAATAAAATTCTATGGGATTATCAAAATAAAGACATGAAATCTGTGTACAATATAACAACTTCTAAGCCTCAACCTGAATCTGACCTGAATCTGATCTGATGTATTGTAACAAAACAGCAGGTGCCACTGAACCTTCCTCTTTCCCATTAGCTCATCTTGTATCACACGTTTTTCTACTCATAAACTAAAAATCACAAACTTTAAAAGTAATTTGTATTTTTCCTAACTATACAAACCTGCGTCCTCTGATATGACAAATTTGGAATAAATTTGTATTTTTCCTAACGATACAAATCTGGAGCTATTTATAGGGATAACTACTCCAACCACTAGTTAGCGGAAGGGGATAGCCGGCTACCCACTCACTCTCACACCTGGGATGAGCACCCACTTTACTTACTGTACAGGCAGGACTTTCTTGGGGGATAGGGCTGGTGGGCCAATCTACATAAATAGCTCAAGGTATGTATCATTAGTAAAAATACAACTTACTTTCAAATTTGTCATTTGTTCCGTCACTCTAGGGGATGACTTACCTCTTAGGAGGGAGGAAGTCAATGCCAAACGGCTCTTGGCATTTGACCCAGTTCTCTGCCTACAATATAGATTGTACCCGGTAGGAACCCTGCACCTTGCTAGAAAATGTTGTGCTCTGCACGACTAGCAGTCTTTGCAAGCAGTGTGTTTGTGACACTATCAATGTGGCTCGGAGTTTTCACGAGTAGAAGCAGGTGGTATTGTTACCATCCTGCTTGCAGCCATTTCTGGGATATCAATGTCAACTTTAGATTATGGGATGCCAGATCCTTATTTAACACCCTTCAAAGAATACGGAACGGCGTTAAGGCATAGTCGTCGAAGCCGTGTGTCCTCAAGTGCTGCTACCGGGTCTTGATATGGTGAGCAATAGACTGGCAATTTATTGTTGAAGCTTGTGACAAACACATCTATAGTCGGGGAATCCCACAAAGTCATTAGCCTCGTCACTACTAGGGGATGCAAAGACAGTTCTGACCTAACTAACCGATCCCAATGACTCAACTTGTCTGCTACGACATTCTTATTGCCAGCAATGAACCAGGCTGAAAGAAGTATCGCACTGCAAACTGCCCAGTCGTATATCAAGACAGCTACCTGGAAGAGAA
This sequence comes from Palaemon carinicauda, assembly GCF_036898095.1. Taxonomy (NCBI): domain Eukaryota; kingdom Metazoa; phylum Arthropoda; class Malacostraca; order Decapoda; family Palaemonidae; genus Palaemon; species Palaemon carinicauda. The sequence continues at coordinate 10,700,032 of NC_090763.1, forward strand.
ACCGAGATATGTACTGTGCCCCCTTCTTTTTCAACCTACTAGTATGCCACTACAGTTACATTGATGTTTATCAGTGTGGCCGAGAGGCCAGTTACCAACGCTGGCCTAGGAGGTCAAAAATTGAGACATCACACATATCCCGCTTGGTTACCGGGGTTAGTCTGGGACCAAATCCATAATCCACAACAGCCCAAGATAAGTGGAAAATCAGGAACACAACATTTGTCCCGCTTAGCTACCGAGCTAAAATGGGACCGGTTGAGTTTAGAAGACGCGACCCAGGTTCGCTTCCTCAGCTCAATGTCTCAGCCCCTGGGGACTAAACGCGGAGACATAACGCCAATCCCGCTTAGTTGCCGTAACAGGATCACAGCTCAACAGTGTGCATCAGTGCCGGGATAGTCATGGCTCCCTACTCATGGGTTAAGAGCCATTCCTATGAGAGGTGGTACTGTATCGAAAGGAGCCGCCTCTCCTACAACTACGGCAGACAAGACTTCAACTTCACCTCAGAAGTGAACAGAGTCGGAAGCCAAATGGGACGATGAGGAAGAGTTGGATGAGAAAGAAGAATAACCATGTTTCTTCCTCTTTTCAACCCTCCCCTCAGGCTCTGTAAACAAGAGTCAAAGTCCAAGAAATCCAAGCAATGAAACAAGTGGTTACTCTAACAGAAACCACAATAGAAACACTGTCACAGGGAAGGAAGTCACTTACAGGGCAGGGGAAGGCCTACACGCCCCCAGGCTAAAGGGTACGAGAGAAGCACACAGAAGTGGGAGCAGGTGTGGCCAGGTAAGGGGAGATGCACAAGGAAATCCACACCTTTCCTGGCACCATGGGAACACTTTATTTTGGATTCAGGGCCCTCACAGACAGGACCAGGAACACTGACACAGGGGACACACTGCCCCGCCCTTCACCACTGGCACCTCTAAGAAGACGCTGGCACTGAGGAGCCTACCTAAAAGACCAGAAGCGGCAAAAACCTTCCTAAGATTACACTCGTCAACAGTATCCTCCAACATCCTATAAACCTTCCTTAGGTCACACTCGTCAGCAGTAGCTTCCAACCTCCGATAGGATGAGGCGAACAGAGTAGGAACCCCTCACGCCACCTGACCCTAGAGGCCTGCTGATGTAGGTCTGAGGACTCCTTGCTCCCGCCGCATACTCCCTGGGAAAGGAGACAGGGGAGTAAGCGAAGGAGTAGCAATAGCAGATGCACATAATGAGCGGAAAGAATTAGCAAAGCTCTTGTCCTCCCTCGCAAAACATACGCGTGACACCGCAAAGGAGGCCACGACCCACACTCGGCACAAGGGAATGATTGCGAACAATCATGCCCTTAGCAAGCCGTGTCTTAACCTACTTACCTAACGAGGGAGGGTAGCGTCGCTGTGGTTCCCCTCAGAGGGCCGCATTCTTAGCCGTAAGGTAGAAAATAAGGGAGTTGTGTGGGGCATAAATATATACATATATAAAGTATACATATATAAAGTATATATATACCCACACCTGCCTAGTGCCACACGAAGCCTTAAAACCTAACCTACCCCAACAAACTGTTCCAGCAATGTCCCAATTAAACCTAATCATCTAATTTCAAAGAATATCTAAGGGTTCATGGCTTATTAAGTTTAATAAAGACTGGCATGATTATATCATATAAATGAGGTTAAAATCAACAAACAATTTCATGACAGACTCAGTCAACTTACGACCCGGTTAAGCTATAGAAGTAATATTACTAATAAAATTTACAGCCAATATAAATCAAAAGCCCTATCAGTTTCAATAGACGTCATACATTTAATTCATTCATATATAAATGATATAAAAAATCCAGACGAAAATATACACAAATCGGTGGGGTCACCAAAATGTTCCGATTACAGCCGGGTCAGACGTCCACTTTTAACCTTCAAAATGACCTTTTTATGATCTAAAACTTGAAATGACAATGGTTGCAATTCATACCTGGATCAACACTTTAGCATATTCAATGGGATGAGTCGCTGAATTTAGAAATACACGGACCAAAACATTCATCCAAGTAAGTTCATCCTTCTTACTTTGGGCCGCCATGGTTACACTTCGGTTTCTTGGATGCTGACGGGAAATGTGTGTACAGTACCACCTACTGTAGTTGAGATGCTTATCATCATCAGTTACAATACGGCTTTAATATTTAGGAATGAAAACAATTCTATTTTTTAACAATATTTAACATATTATTATTATATGATGGATGATTATTATTATTTTAGTAAAGTTTTACTTTATTACAGATTATCATTTCAGACAGAAAATATATGTTTTCCTGTAGTAAATAACGTGATTTGACCGAATTTGACCTTCATTTCAAGGATATACATAATTAGATAATTTTTTTCATCGGTTTATTATACATCCAAGAAGGTAATGTATAGAGAAGAAAATGTTTGTTTTACCATTATATACCGTTTCCCCAGTATGTTTTCTCTCACCCAAAACCCCAGAGTTCCCACAATGGATCCCCCATTATCGGCGGATATATATATATATATATATATATATATATATATATATATATATATATATATATATATATATATATATATATATATATATGAAACTATTCATTTGCGACAGTAACGAGTGTCATTTTCGAAAAGAACAGACTTTTTTCTATGGAAAAAAAAGAAGTTTTTTTCCCCTAGGTTACATTACCCTGTAATACAGTATAATAATAGCCTACCTTATTATTATTATCATTATTATTATTATTATTATTATTATTATTATTATTATTATTATTACCTAAGTTTGAAAAGTAAGATGCTGTGAGCCCAATGGTTCC
>NC_090763.1:10707873-10717873 GCF_036898095.1 Palaemon carinicauda
ACGGCGAATTTAAGGAAAAAACAAAAGAACTACGAATATTCAACACCATCTTGTTTTTCCATGAGGAAATCCGGTTTGGGCGGAAAGGTGGGATTTACGTATACGGCCTAGAAAGTGTCTTGCTTTTTTTTCATGAATTAAAGTTCGACCTGATTTTCTAGTTTGCGAGGAGTCATAAAGTTAAGATACATTGCAATCATTGGATATATGTAAGAAGAGACAATTCTTAGTATAATATAACAACAATAATAAATGCAGTCGTTTCTAGTCTACTGCAGGTCAAAGGCATTAGACATGTCTTTTTTTTACTCATGTCTAGGGTTTGACCAGTTTTCATCACCATGCTGGCCAACTGTTGATGGAAGAGGCTTTGTCTCATCGCTCACAGCAAACCAACCTAGTATCCCCACTCAGTAAGGATGTATATATATGTGTATATATATACATATATATATATATATATATATATATATATATATATGTACATATATATATACCCGTATATATATATATATATATATATATATATATATATATATATATATATATATATATACATACATATATATACATACATATATATATATATATATATATATATATATATATATATATATATATATATATATATATATATATATCACTATGCATGGGACTAATACACTATCTAATTTTTTCGATTCTGAACCTGATTTTGAAGTAAAAGCATTAAAAAGCAGTTTAACAGATAGCTTAAGTTCATTTCATGATCATTACTTCTCTCGTAGTTCATTTATATCTTTGTTTACTTTCCTTACTAGGCTATTTTTCTCTATTGAAGCCCTTGGGCTTATAGCAACATATTTTTCCAACTAGGGTTATAACTTTGCTTGTAATAATAATAATAATAATAATAATAATAATAATAATAATAATAATAATAATAATCATAGTTGTTCAATTGAGACATTGTGTGGGAGTTTTTTAAGTTAGTCATTGCTTTGTCGACCTACTGTACACGCATGTAAACACTCCCACATATAATTAAAGGTAGAAACAAACATCTTCCTCATATTTTATGCAGACGTTGCCCATGTCTCAGCTTGGCTAGTAATAATAATAATACTGTGTTGGGGGGGGGGGTGCTATTTTTACATTTTCTTTGGGTTTTCGATTCTAGGAGCCTCAGATAATTTGTATCCAGAAAGAGAATAAATTACATTAAAACGAAATAAAAATTGATACAAAAGTTATAATTCATTTAGATTTGATATTGAAAAGTCACTAACATAATATAAAACATGAATTATGAAGGTTCTGTTATACGTCACATAGATTAATTGATTATCAGTTATCTGGCATCCTGGGCTATACGTCACATAAAATATTTTGAATATTATATCGTGAAGTTTTGAAGCGACAATATTTGAACATTAACCACCACATTAAATGATAATGGCGTTAATAATCTTCTATGTAAGAATGATATGGAACACTAAATCAATCAATCAATCAATGAAAAAGCTCCCGTCCAGAGGTAAGCTCCAGCCTCCGGGCAATGTACGGAAGAAGAAGAGTACATCTTGAATGTTTACATTTTACAAACAGGACAAGTTCTTGACCAAATTTCTCATATATTTGGTGTTACATATGTGCAAATTTAATGATATTGACTATAATTAGTGCAACTGATGCCCTTGGTATATGTGTAAGGTATGTATTTATTAATTTTGAGCTGTATACATTATTTATCACTTATTTTTAAACAAATACACCATTGTCGTGAGACGATTTGTAATGTCATTTTCTCGCTTTGATGCAGAAAACTGGAAATTAATCCAAATTGAAGCTATAATAAATCCCTTGCTGTGTAATTTATTGTTAAGAAGTATAATTCATTATGTATTCATACAGTGACGCCATTTCTAGAACACATAGGCTACCAATCCTATAAAACCATGAATTTAAAATACGCTACGGTGGGACCTCATCTTTGGGTTTTCGAAGCTAGGAGCTACAGATAATTTGTATTCAGAAAGAGAATAAATTACATTAAAACGAAATAAAAAGATACAAAAGTGGTAATTGATTATCAGTTATCTGGCATCCTGGGCTATACGTCACATAAAATATTTTGAATATTATATCGTGAAATTTTGAAGCGACAATCTTTGAACATTAACCACCACATTAAATGATAATGGCGTTAATAATCTTCTATGTAAGAATGATATGGAACTCTAAATCAATCAATCAATCAATCAAAGAAAAAGCTCCCGTCCAGATGTAAGCTCCAGCCTCCGGGCAATGTACGGAAGAAGAAGAGTACATCTATCTTAAATGTTTACGTTTTACAAACGGGACAAGTTCTTGACCAAATTTCTCATATATTTAGTGTTACATGCGTGCAAATTTAATGATATTGACTATAATTAGTGCAACTGATGCCCTTGGTATATGTGTAAGGTGTGTATTTATTAATTTTGAACTGTATACATTATTTATCACTTATATTTAGATAAATACACCATTGTCGTGAGACGATGGCTAATTTTATTTTCCCGCTTTGATGCAGAAAACTGGTAATTAATCCAAATTGAAGCTATGCAAACCCATTGCTGTGTAATTTATGATTACGAAGTAAAATTCACGATGCTTATTCATACAGTGACGTAATTTCTAGAACACATAGACTACCAATCGTATAAAACCGTGAATTTAAGATACGTTAAGGTGGGAACTCATTGTTGCCACAGCAAAGTTAACTTATATTTACCGAATTTCTAACTAAGAACATTAGGCAAACTTATGCAAGAACTTAATGTATAGAGAAGTAAAGGTTTGTTTTACCATTATATACATTTTCCCTAGTATGTTTTCCCCACCTAAACAACCCGGGTTCCCACTGGCATCCCCCGTTATCGGCGTTAATATATATATATATAATATATATATATATATATATATATATATATATATATATATATATATATATATATATATATATATATATATAGATAGATAGATAGATAGATAGATAGATAGATATACACTAAGTATTTATTTGCGACAAAAATAAGTCATTTTCGAAGGAAATGGTCGTTTTTTCCATAGGGTTAAGTCGGTTTATTCCAGGAAAGTTTTCACTGTCCGTAACTATAATAAAACCGAACTTTCATATCCCACGAATTGAATAGTATTGAATATATTATTTATCAGTATGGTCAAATCCAACGTTGTTATGAGTGATTTATAAAAGATATAAGGATGTCTTATAAACACCGCTTTTCCCAACGCAGTATTTAGGTGTTTTGTTTTACTGCCAGGAAGGTGGAATATTCACATTTGCACCTGATGAATATTTCAGTTCGCCCTTTCGTTTAAAGGAAGAGATAATAGTTGTGACAATTGTAAAGAGAAAAAAATTCTGGCATGGCATACAACTCGCGGGGTTTCACTGAGTAACGGTGAAGTAAATGTACAATATATTTTGTTTATGAGTATTTTAAGCTTAATTCTAAATGGACTAACTTTCATAGCGAGTTCTTTTATGTTCACACATACACTCGCTTACGAACACACACACACACACATATATATATATATATATATACATATATATATATATATATATATATATATATATATATATATATATATATATGTATATATATATGTGTGTATATATATATATATATATATATATATATATATATATATATATACACATATATATATATATATATATATATATATATATATATATATATATGGACATTAGGAATTAACAAAATGATACTTAGAGATGGCAAAGGGTGCAGGGGAAGAACGAGAAGACGATAGATCGACGAATTAAGAAAATGAATGAGTATAGACTAGCGGAAAAAGTCCATAAACACGCGAGTGGAAGGACGCGACTGAGACCTTTATCCTGGAGTGAACTAGTTACGGCTGATGTGTGTGCATATATATATATATATATATATATATATATATATATATATATATATATATATATAATATGTGTGCGTGCGTGTGTGCGCAGTTTAAATAAATAGAACGATTATGGTGCATGACGCTCGTCCAATGGCAATAGTGGCAGTTGAATTGTTGCCAGAAATCTCCACCTGGATGATGTCATTGACAATTCCGCTGGACAATAAGAAAGTTAAATTTAACCGGTACAGTGTTTTTCATGCTGTTGTTTTGTTTGCCCTGCGTCAAATTTCCTTTTAATTAACCATTTGTTTTCGGCCTCTGTCGGTACATCAAAAGGACGCTAGATAAGTGAGTTCAGGGATATGTGTGTGACCGGCATTCTCTCTCTCTCTCTCTCTCTCTCTCTCTCTCTCTCTCTCTCTCTCTCTCTCTCTCTCTCCGACACCTTTCATCACACGAAAGGGATTTCATTATATGGCTGACACGTCGTTGCTGTCAAAACATAATGACAGGCAGTTTTCGAAATCACATTTTTAGGGAACCGAGAATGAATACATGTTGAAAAATACTGCCACTCCCTACTACATATTTTTACGTTCTTTCTTTCTTCTTCTTCTTCTTCTTATTATTATTATTATTATTACTTGCTAAACTACAACCATAATTGGAAAAGCAGAATGTTATAGACCCTGGGACTCAAACAGGGAAAATAGCCCAGTGAGGAAAGGAAACAGGGAACAATTAAATATCTTAGGATAGAGTAACAACATTAAAATAACTATTTCCCATATAAACCATAAAGACTAACCAAACAAGAGGAATAGTAATGAGATAGAATAGTTTGCCTGAGTGTACCCTCAATAAACAATGAATGACCCAAACCATGTTCTCTCTCTCTCTCTCTCGCTCTCTCTCTCTCTCTCTCTCTCTCTCTCTCTCTCTCTCTCTCTCTCTCTCTCTCTCTGGGCCCATCCCTCTACCATGTTTTTTCCATTTATTCTTTTTATTTACCATTGCAACAACCAACACGGAACCATAACTCACTGGATATATGGCAAGTCATCGTGAAGGGTGTGTCGGCAGGGATTTGATAAGGGTGGAGTTAGTGTCCAAGTTTTTCGACGATTTTATTTACTTTATTCAATTTTATACACTTTTTTATGGATTATCTTATATAGTATCTCTTGCCTAGAGTTTAGTTAATAATTATCTTCGGCCGACTCGGCTTCTGTTGGAATTATTATGAGTAATTAAGCGGAGAAAATTATATATGTTTTATTACTATTACTAGCTAAGCTGCAACCCTAGTTGGAAAAGCAGGATGCTATAAGCCCTGGGGCTCCAACAGGGAAAATAGTCCAGTGAGGAAAGGAAACAAGGAAATAAATACACGATATAAAAAGTAATAAAAAATTAAAATAAAATATTTGAAGAAATATTAACAACATTAAAACAGATAATTCATATATAACTATAAAAAGTCTTATGTCAGCCTGGTCAACATAAAAACATTTTCTGCAACTTTGAACTTTTGAAGTTCTACTGATTCAACTACCCGATTAGGAAGATCATTCCACAACTTGGTCACAGCTGGGATAAAACTTCTAGAGTACTGCGTAGTATTGAGCCTCATGATGGAGAAGGCCTGGCTATTAGAATTAACTGCCTGCCTAGTATTACGAACAGGATAGAATTGTCCAGGGAGATCTGAATGTAAGGATGGTCAAAGTTATGAAAAATCTTATGCAACATGCATAATGAACTAATTGAACGACGGTGCCAAAGATTAATATCTAGATCAGGAATAAGAAATTTAATAGACCGTAAGTGCCTGTCCAACAAATTAAGATGAGAATCAGCAACTGAAGACCAAACAGGAGAACAATACTCAAAATAAGGTAGACTGAAAGAATTAAAACACTTCTTCAGAATAGAATAATCACCGAAAATCTTGTAAGACTTTCTCAATAAGCCAATCTTTTGTGCAACTGAAGAAGACACAGACCTAAGGTATTTTTCAAAAGTAAATTTACATTCATTTCTATTATATCTCTGAATGAAAACAGTAATTATTTAAAGGAAAATACTTCATGGTAAACTAGGGGTTATGAATTTGAAAAATTGTTATATCATATAGTCAAGAAAATATTTTCTATTTATTTAAAATAATTTACCCTTTTATTACAATATTTTTCTACGAAAATACAGTATTATCTCATTGATAATAAACAGTACTAAATGTAAACTATATAAAAATGTTTTAATTCTTAAAACACACAATCTTAAATTATTCACAAGTCATATGGAACTAAATTTAATTTTTTTTAAGATTACTTAAATTTACAGCTTTTTGTATTTATTTTATTGTTACTATTCTTGAAACATTTAAATTTTCCTTATTTTCTTTCCTCACTGGGCTATTTTCCCTGTTGGGGCCCCTGGTCTTATAGCATCCTGCTTTTCCAACTAGGGTTGTAGCTTAGCAAGTAATGATAATAATAATAATAATAATAAGTTATAAACTATGTTTCAAGAACTTAAGGTAATATTTAAACAATGCATCATTATCTTAAAAGATAACAAAAATAATATTTGTCATCTTGGGTGTGTGGCTGACTCATGGCGAGATAGTCGCTGATCAATCAGTTTCTAATTAGTGGCGGTGCTGACTTCTTTTATCACATATAATTAATTAGGATTTTTCTTCATATATCTAAATGGGGAATTCACTGGCACAGAAGAGCAGCAGAAAATAGGGGAATTTATTATAACAGTTATGTTAATTATTTTATTTCTGAAGCTTCTAAACTTTTTTTTTTTTCTCTCTCTCTCTCTCTCTCTCTCTCTCTCTCTCTCTCTCTCTCTCTCTCTCTCTCTCTCTCTCATATGTATGTGTGTGTATATATATATATATATATGTGTGTGTGTGTGTGTGTATTTATATGTATATATATGTACAGTATGTATATATATGTGTATATATATACAGGGATATATATATATATATATATATATATATATATATATATATATATATATATATATATATATATATATATATATATACATACACACACATGAATCGCATGAGTGTAGACCTATTTGTGAGATAGGTTAATGGTGCAGTGTGTGTTAGTTTCAACGTGTTTAAAAGTTTAAAGGCCGCTCATGAATGGCAGGGACAAGGGACAGTGACATTGCCCTATCGAGTAGGACAATGCCCTAGAGACTGACCATATATACATATGATCACTGTCCAAGGCCCCTCTCCACCCAAGCTATGACCAAGGAGAGCTAGGCAATGGCTGCCGATGACTCGGCAAGTAGACCTATAGGTTCCCCCAAACCCACCATCCTCAGGCCTTAGCTCACAAGGATGGTGAGGTTGCAGCGATCAAAGAAACTAACGAGTTAGAGCGGGATTTGAATTCCAGTCTGGCGTTCACCAGTCAGGGACGTTACCACATCGGCCAATTGTCGTGGAAGTTTTCAGTCCAAGCTCATCCATGATTCAACATTCAAAAGTATAATTGAATTAACGTTTTTAAGAAACCCCTATTGTTAAATAGAACTGCTTAGGGTTGTGGTGGGCGATGTGGTTACGTCCCTCACTGGCGAATGCCAGACTGGGGTTCGAGTCCCGCTCTAACTCTTTAGTTCGTTTGGCCTCTGCAACCCCACCATCCTTGTGAGCCAAGGATGGGGGCTTTGGGAGAGCGCATAGGTCTATCTGCAGAGTCATCAGCAGTCATTGCCTGGTCCTCCTTGGTCCTAGCTTGGATGGAGAGGGGGCTTAGGTGCTAATCATAAGTATACAGTATATGGTCAGTCTCCAGGGCATTGTCCTGCTTGATAGGGCAATGTCACTGACCCCTGCCTCAGCCTATAATTAAGGGCTGCTTTCCTAGTCCTATCACACAGGGAAACATTACACTTTTATAGTTTATATAGGAAATATTTATTATAATGTTGTTACTGTTCTTAAAATATTTTAATTTCCTTGTTTTCTTTCCTCACTCGGCTATTTTCCCTGTTGGGGCCCCTGGGCTTATAGCATCATGCTTTTCCAACCAGGGTTGTAGCTTAGTAAGTAATAATAATAATAATGATAATAATAATACAGGACCTACAAGATGAGTTTATTGTATACCACACACTGGGATATTTCACGTATCATACAGCGTCACTGTTTACTCTCAAATACAGTTATTGTTATTATTGTAATTATTATTATTATTATTATTATTATTATTATTATTATTATTAAATGCTAAGCTACAACCCTAGTTGGAAAAGCAGTATGCTATAAGCCCATGGGCCCCAACTGGGTAAGTAGCCCAGTGAGGAAAGGAAACAAGGAAAAATAAAATATCTTAACAGTTGGAGAACTTTTGGGTTTATAGGTCAGGTTACCCCGAATCCAATGAACTTGTTACAGTTTCAGTGCAGATTTTATGCAAGTAATTTTATTCTTACGGAGTAAGTGCACACTCGGTCTAATTCTGATGGAATTTCTTTTAGAAGACCAGTTATTCTTATATTTTTTTCTAAGCGCAATTTTTTCATGCACTGCATTTAACTCTTTAATGGAATGTTTACATATATAAATGTGCTTAATAATCTTTTTCATCTTTTATAAATTAATATCGATTGTCAGTTTTTATAATATACAATATTATTATTATTATTATTATTACTTGATAAGCTACAACCCTAGTTGGAAAAGCAGGATGCAATAAGCCCAATAGGCTCCAACAGGGAAAATAGCCCAGTAAGAAAAGGAAACAAAGAAAATAAAAGATTTAAAGAATAACAATATTCAAGTAAACATTTCCTATACAACAACAACAACAAATGTAGCCGTCCACTGCAGGACGAATTCCTCAGACATGTCTTTATCCGTGTCTGGGGTTTGGCCAGTTTTCATCTCCACGCTGGCCAGTACAGAATGGCAATGGTGGGAGACTATAATCTGATCGCTTACAGCAAACCAGCCTAGTATGGGTGGCCCTGACCATAGTCAATTTCTTTTAGCGATGCAGATTTGCACCGACTCGCAGCGGTGCCCTTTTAGCTCGGAAAAGGTTCCTGATCGCTGATTGGTTGGACGAGATAATTCTAACCAATCAGCGATCAGGAAAATTTTCCGAGCTAAAAGGGCACCGCTGCGAGTCGGTGCAAATCTGCCTCGATAAAAGAAATGGACTATAGTATAGCTTTGTTCATCATGGTAATACATGAACCATTTCTTCACGTTAAGGTATTACCATTTAAAAAGGGAATATAGTATATATAGGCCTACATCATATATTTTCATTAATACATTTTATAAGGCCTACATTTTGTAATTAACATTATGTTCACAATTGCTAATTTTACTATTTATCTAAATATTTACAGTTATTATTATGCATATGACGTTTATGTATATTTTTACAGGAAACCATAATATAAAAATGAGAATTGTAGTGTGTAAAGTTTTTAAAATATCAATAATTATTGATTCACCACGCAAGGGATGTTAGATCAGAGATTAATTGAATTAAGGAGAGAAATTAATTCCCTAGAAAACATACCAATGGAATAATTTAGAATTACAGGTATCAGGACAAAGTTGCCAACGTACGAACAAACATAACTGACGGCTCCTTCCTCGAGCACATGGGTGATAAAAAGATAATTTTGGATGTGAACTTCTTCGGTTACAGTGCGTCGCATATTCTTGACCCAGTCTTGTATCTGTGAATGCAGTGGCATCAGATTTTACTCCAGTATTTACAAAAGGTATTTACATCCTCAGCTGATGTGTTGTTTACACCAAAACAACGCGCAGACAACCTTGGACTTTTTTGGCGCGCAAATACTCATTCCCGCCAATAACCCCAGCGTGATCATTCGCCGGCTTGTTTTCTCCCTTTCTCCTACGTTCCCCAACATCCTTCTTCACCAAGTTCTTCTCTTAACCCCCTTTCAGATTCCCCATGTGTCTTCCCCACATCCCCCCCCCAGTCAGACCGCGTTCCTCCTCCCATTCCCCTCCCCCGCAGTGTTGCCATTTCATGAAAAAGGAATTTCCATAAAT
>NC_090763.1:10722873-10727873 GCF_036898095.1 Palaemon carinicauda
CTCTCTACTGGGCTCCACAAAGCACTAGAAGAGTTGGAAAACCCATACCTACGTGGCTGAGGACTATGAAGCGTGAAGTAGGAGATGACGGATGGAGAAGTATTGATTTAAAAGCTTTAGATAGAGATGACTGGCGAAATCTAACTGAGGCCCTTTGCGTTAATAGGCGTAGGAGGAGACAATGATGATGATATATTATTATTATTGTTATAATTATTATTATTATTATTAATGTTTTTATTATTATTATTATTATTATTATTATTATTACATGCTAAGCTACAACCCTAGTTGGAAGAGCAGAATGCTATAAGCCCGAGGGCTCTAATAGGGAAAATAGCCCAGTGAGGAAAGGAAATAAGGAAACAACATGAAAAGTAATTAACAATTAGAATAAAGTATTCTGAATAGTAACAGCATTAAAGTAAATATTTCATATATAAATAATAAAAAACAATGTACTGTATATATATATATATATATATATATATATATATATATATATATATATATATATATATATATATATATATTATATGTGTGTGTGTGTGTGTGTGTGTGAGACTGACAATCGCCCGCTAAGATCTAAGACCTTATTTCAAGTGTGCAGCAATGCTCGTGTCATCTCGTCTATAATGTAACCCGGAAATAGGAAGCGGGTTCTAGTGAGGTCGCAATGTGCAAATACAGACCGCTATGGTGACTATCATCTAACTCCTGCATGTTGATGTACACGGAAGGGGGTCTCTAGAAGAGACTCTTTGGCTATGGTAAGCAGCTCCTCTACTGTAGGAGAAGGACACTCCAAAATCGAACCTTTGTTTTCTGGCCTTGGATAGTGCCATGACCTCTGTACTATGGTCTTTCACTGTCTTGGGGTAGAGTTCTCTTGCTTGAAGTTACACTCGGGCACACTATTCTATCTTATTTCTCTTCCTCTTGGTTTGTTAAGGTTTGTTATAGTTTATATAGGAGATATTTATTTTAATCTTGTTGCTCTTCTTAAGATATTTTCTTTTTCTTTGTTTCCTTTCCTCACTGAGCTATTTTCCCTGTTGGAGCCCCTGGGCTTATAGCATCCCGCTTTTCCAACTAGGGTTGTAGCTTAGCAAGTAATACTACTACTACTACTACTACTACTACTACTACTACTACTACTACTACTAATAATAATAATAATAATAATAATAATAATAATATGGTAAGCAGCTCCTCTAGGAGAAGGACACTCCAAAATCAAACTATTGTTCTCTGGCATTGGATAGTGCCATAACCTCTGTACCGTGGTCTTTCACTGTCTTGGGGTAGAGTTCTCTTGCTTGAGGGTACACTCGCGCACACTATTCTACCTTATTTCTCCTCTTTTTTTTTTGTATGAAACTTTTATTTTAATGTTGTTACTGTTCTTAAGATATTTTGTATTATTAATCATTTTTCTTGTAGTTGCCTTATTTCCTTTCCTCATTGGGCTATTTTCCCTGTCGATCTCATAGCATTCTGCTTTTCCAACTAGGGTTTTAGCTTAGCAAGTAATTATAATAATAACATGAAAGATATTTAGTTTTCTATTTTTTTTTAATTCTCTGCTAGGAATGGCATATAGCTTTGGCCAGGAAAGTCATGGTTGACTTTTTTAAATCATTGACGAGAAGATTTGTTATTAAGCAACTGATGGCAGGTTGTTATTATGGTTATAATTATTAGTTTTATTGATAACAGTAATAACTAGAAAATCACTCTGAGTGCAGACCTCCGCCACGGCAGCTTATTTCTCGAAAATAGCTTGCCTTTCCCAGAACCAATTAATAATTTCTAGCTCTTTACATAACAGTTTAAAATCCCTGCAAGTTTCATTACTTTACGATTAAAATTGTGGCCGTATGGTTCATGACCGGAATTTGACCTTTTGCTTGACCTTGACCTTCGACTCTACCTTGGCTTTCGACTTAACAGTTCTTTATATAATAGTTAAAAATCCCTGCAAGTTCCATTATTTTACTCTTAAAATTGCGGCCGTATGGTTAATGGCTAGAATTTGACCTTTAGCTTGACATTGACCTTGCACTCGACCTTGACCTTCGACCTTAACAGCTCTTTACATAAGTTTAAAATCCATGCAAATTTCATTATTTTATGATTAAAATTATGGCCGTATGGTTAATGACCAGTATTTGACCTTTTGCTTGACCTTGACCTTCGACCCTAACATGCATTAATTGCCGTGGATTTTCATACACTAAAATATGAACCAAGTTTGTAGTCTATGAGAACGATGTCCACACTTATGGCTGATTACGTGACTTAGACATTTTGCTTAACTGTGACTTTGACCTTTGACCTTGCCCTTCTAAAATTCAATAATTTCCAGCTTTTTACATAAAAGTTAATCCCTGCAAGTTTCAGACCAGTGCGCTTAAAATTGTGGCCAGGAAGCTGTTCACAAACACAAATAGGGGTAAAATATAACCTTCCAACTTCGTTTGCGGAAGTAATAGTAATAATGATAATAATAATACTGTAATACTACTACTACTACTACTACTACTACTACTACTACTACTACTAATAATAATAATAATAATAATAATGATAATAAAAATACTACTACTACTACTACTACTAATAATAATAATAATAATAATGATACTACTACTACTACTACTACTACTAATAATAATAATGATAATAATAACAATAACTCATCTAAGAAGACTCTCATATCCGCGAGGAATTATTTATGGATAATCCACTCAAGTTATCAATCATTAAGGGACGATAATTATGGAAAATACTTTTTATCAACAAAATAAAACATTTAAATCTAGCGTTTGGGGTTTTAAGCATGAAGAAACGAGGTAATTATTATTATTATTATTATTATTATTGTTGTTGTTGTTGTTATTATTAATATTGCTATTATTATTATTATTATTATTGTTATTATTATTATTAGTTATAATTATTATTGTTATTATTTTTATTATCCTTATTATTACTATTAATAATAATAATAATAATAATAATTTTTCACTTTCAAATCCTCTTAACATTATGTTGAATGCCCGACTACAACCAGTGAGCATCTACTCAAATCTCTCTCTCTCTCTCTCTCTCTCTCTCTCTCTCTCACAGCATATCTTGCGTGTATGGTAAAACAGAACTTCCTGTGTGCTCATGACGACGAACGATCCAGCTAGTGAATGTCTTATGTACTTTTTTATGGCTTTCAAAAACAAGTCTTGAACTGTGTTGCCAGATATGGGGATTTATCCCTAGATTTTTGGTTTTGGGGTAGAGCAGCGTTGCCATATGGGGATTTATCCCTAGATGTGGGGATTTTAGGTGTCTGATTGGGATATTCTGTACAAGTTTCTATGGAAAGAAAAAAAAGATGAGTAAACCTTTATATTGTTGCAATTAGTTTGCTTGCTCTTATATGAAGTATAGTGAGTAATTTCTATATTAGTGAAGGCTACAGGATCAAAAGAAAATATATTTCTGGAAATAGGGATTTTGGGTTGTTTGGGGGATTTTTAGACTAACCCATCTGGCAACACTGCTTAAGTTTAATACAGTAGCAGTAAGAAAAGGAGAGGGGATACATATCTGTTTGAGGCTCTAGGTGAGGATGGCAGGTTCATCCTTGCCAAGATTCTTGGACATGATGTGTCTTACTATTCTTGCTGTATTTTTAGATTTATTTCAGAAGCAGGTCTTCTGAAAGCTATTTAACTTCTTTAATGACATTCAACTGTTATGGTTTTAATTGAATATTCCTTGATTTTTTTTTTATATTAAATAAATGATATCGGCGTCAATGACCTTAGATGTCAGGATGCCTGAAAACTTTAAATCAATCAATCAATTACTTCTAATCGTCTTGACGCTTGCTTTTCTATTATCTTATTTATTAATTTATTTATGTTTATATATTATTCGCTCAAGGGGTTATCCAGGGCACCAGCCACGCGTTGAGATACTACCGCTAGAGAGTTATGGGGTCCTTTGACTGGCCAGTCAGTACTATATTGGATCCTTCTCTCTGCTTACGGTTCATTTATAGTTTAAATAGGAAAGATTTACTTTAATGTTATTATTGTTCTTAAACTTCTCTTGTAGTTTTTCCTTATTTCCTTTCCTCACTGGGCTATTTTCGCTGTTGGAGCCTATAGGCCTATAGCATGCCGCTTTTCCAACTAGGGTTGTAGTTTAGCAAGTAATAATAATAATAATGATAATAGAAGTGATAGCTCATGAACCAGCAATGCCACTGAAAATGGGAAAGAAGAAATGTTATTTCAAATGAATGAACTTATTCGTACAGGTGCTGATTACTGATTAAAGTATTTTTGACAGGGAGTTGGGTACAACTGTGACTTCTCAGAAAGAAAACAATATTTTCGAAGACATTTCTTCTTCTTCTTCTTCTTCTTCTACTGACTTGCTTCTGTTCTTTTTCTTCTTCTTCTTCTTCTTCTTATGACTTGCCTCTCTTCTTCATCTTCTTCTTCTTCTTCTTCTTATGACTTGCCTCTCTTCTTCATCTTCTTCTTCTTCTTCTTATGACTTGCCTCTCTTCTTCATCTTCTTCTTCTTCTTCTTCTTATGACTTGCCTCTCTTCTTCATCTTCTTCTTCTTATGACTTGCCTCTCTTCTTCATCTTCTTCTTCTTCTTCTTATGACTTGCCTCTCTTCTTCATCTTCTTCTTCTTCTTCTTATGACTTGCCTCTCTTCTTCATCTTCTTCTTCTTATGACTTGCCTCTCTTCTTCATCTTCTTCTTCTTCTTCTGAATTGCCCGTGTTCTTCTTCTTTTTCTTCTTCTTCCTCTGTCTTGCCCGTGTTCTTCTTCTTTTTCTTCTTCTTCCTCTGTCTTGCCCGTGTTCTTCTTCTTTTTCTTCTTCTTCCTCTGTCTTGCCTGTGTTCTTCTTCTTTTTCTTCTTCTTCTGTCTTGTCTGTGATCTTCTTCTTCTTCTGACTTGCCTCTCTTCTTCTTCAT
>NC_090763.1:10733193-10743193 GCF_036898095.1 Palaemon carinicauda
TATTATTATTATTATTATTATTATTATTAGCTAAGCTACATAGGTGACAGATACTCTTATATTTTAATATCTTTTCGGGTAGAATTTTTTTTTTTTTTTTCAAATTTCCATTTCTATTTCTTATATACATGAACACAGATGTCGCTCGGTGAATAGGTCAGTAAGCATTCCTGTTACACAAGTGTACCACAGGTGTCGAAGTCATTGTGTGTGCGCAGGTGCGCAGCTGCGTTTAACATAGTGCCGCACCATTACAGATGTATTCACCTTCACGAGATTTTAATAAACTTGTCATGTTTAAAACTGTCATGCTGAGAGAGAGAGAGAGAGAGAGAGAGAGAGAAACTGTTATGGTTGACAACACATTGTAGAATATATATTCCTACTGATATAACTTATTAGGAGAGAGAGAGAGAGAGAGAGAGAGAGAGAGTTATGTGTTATATCTGACAAATCATTTTAGGATAAATATATATTCCGACTTACATAATTTCCTGAGAGAGAGAGAGAGAGAGAGAGAGAGAGAGAATGGATATTCGTCAATAGATTAATTGAACACTTCTTAACGCCTATCATACTTTCAAGAGAGAGAGAGAGAGAGAATTATGTTATATTTGACAACACATTTTAGGATAAATATACATTCATACTTACATAATTTCCTGAGAGAGAGAGAGAGAGAGAGAGAGAGAGAGAACTGCATAGACGTAGGTCTATAAACTTGCTTAGAGAGAGAGAGAGAGAGAGAGAGAGAGAGAGAGAGAGAAACTGTTATGGTTGACAACACATTGTAGAATATATATTCCTACTGATATAACTTATTAGGAGAGAGAGAGAGAGAGAGAGAGAGAGAGAGAGTTATGTGTTATATCTGACAAATCATTTTAGGATAAATATATATTCCGACTTACATAATTTCCTGAGAGAGAGAGAGAGAGAGAGAGAGAGAGAGAATGGATATTCGTCAATAGATTAATTGAACACTTCTTAACGCCTATCATACTTTCAAGAGAGAGAGAGAGAGAGAATTATGTTATATTTGACAACACATTTTAGGATAAATATACATTCATACTTACATAATTTCCTGAGAGAGAGAGAGAGAGAGAGAGAGAGAGAGAGAGAATTATGTGTCATATTTAACAACACATATTAGGATAAATATATATTCCAACCTACATAATTTAGTGAGAGAGAGAGAGAGAGAGAGAGAGAGAGAGAGAAACTGTTATGGTTGACAACACATTGTAAAATATATATTCCTACTAAAATGATCTATTAAGAGAGAGAGAGAGAGAGAGAGAGAGAGAGAGAATTATGTGTTATATCTGACAACACATTTTAGGATAAATATATATTCCGATTTACATAATTTATTGAGAGAGAGAGAGAGAGAGAGAGAGAGAGAGAGAGAGAATTATATCTGACAACACATTTTAGGATAAATATATATTCCGACTTACATCATTTCCTGAGAGGGAGAAAGAGAGAGAGAGAGAGAGAGAGAGAGAGAGAGAGAGAATAATTACTCACCATATTTACATCTGAAAGTAATCGTAACTAACCACTGTTGAGAGAGAGAGAGAGAGAGAGAGAGAGAGAGAGCATTCCACTTACCTGTTACGTAAACATTTATAAAGGGAAGATTAATGAACTCGGTCTTTGTCTCTTCTCATAAACAAGAGGCTTATAAACATTCCATCTATAATCTATGTTGTTAATAACATTTACAAAATGACATATAATTAACCTAACGATCGATGGAGTTATTGAGTTATTAAACATGCCATCTATAATCTATGTTGTTAATAACATTTACAAAATGACATATAATTAACCTAACGATCGATGGAGTTATTGAGTTATTAAACATGCCATCTATAATCTATGTTGTTAATAACATTTACAAAATGACATATAATTAACCTAACGATCGATGGAGTTATTGAGTTACTAACCATGCCATCTATAATCTACGCTGTTAATAACATTACATAATGCAATATAATTAACCTAACGATCGATGGAGTTACTGAGTTACTAACCATGCCATCTATAATCTACGCTGTTAATAACATTAACATAATGCAATATAATTAACCTAACGATCGATGGAGTTACTGAGTTACCAAACATGCCATCTATAATCTACGCTGTTAATAACATTAACATAATGCAATATAATTAACCTAACGATCGATGGAGTTACTGAGTTACTAACCATGCCATCTATAATCTACGCTGTTATTAACATTAACATAATGCAATATAATTAACCTAACGATCGATGGAGTTATTGAGTTACTAACCATGCCATCTATAATCTACGCTGTTAATAACATTAACATAATGCAATATAATTAACCTAACGATCGATGGAGTTACTGAGTTATCAAACATGCCATCTATAATCCATGTTGTTATTAACATTAACATAATGCAATATAATTAACCTAACGATCGATGGAGTTATTGAGTTACTAACCATGCCATCTATAATCTACGCTGTTAATAACATTAACATAATGCAATATAATTAACCTAACGATCGATGGAGTTACTGAGTTATCAAACATGCCATCTATAATCCATGTTGTTATTAACATTAACATAATGCAATATAATTAACCTAACGATCGATGGAGTTATTGAGTTATTAAACATGCCATCTATAGCCTAATCTATGTAGTTAATAACATTAACAAAATGGAATATAATTAACCTAACGATCGATGGAGTTATTGAGTTATTAAACATGCCATCTATAATCCATGTTGTTATTAACATTAACATA
This sequence comes from Palaemon carinicauda, assembly GCF_036898095.1. Lineage (NCBI taxonomy): Eukaryota > Metazoa > Arthropoda > Malacostraca > Decapoda > Palaemonidae > Palaemon > Palaemon carinicauda. Next base: position 10,735,988 of record NC_090763.1, read on the forward strand.
ATGCAATATAATTAACCTAACGATCGATGGAGTATTGAGTTATTAAACATGCCATCTATAATCTACGTTGTTATTAACATTAACATAATGCAATATAATTAACCTAACGATCGATGGAGTTATTGAGTTATCAAACATGCCATCTATAGCCTAATCTATGTAGTTAATAACATTAACAAAATGGAATATAATTAACCTAACGATCGATGGAGTTATTGAGTTATTAATAACATAAATAACGTCTTCGATAACATGAAAAATAAAATATTTACTAACCTGGGCTTTACGGAATAGCAGTTAGACCGGAAACTCTGGGAGATAGTTAGCCACCTGGGGTAAGAAACAATACTAAATTATGATCAAATAAGCAAAATAATAACAAAAATTATCAACCTCTTAATATATGTTTATCAAAATTAATGAATAAACAACTTTTCAATCACTTTAGTGTACTTTCCTGTATCCTTATAAAAGTTGATGGCTTAAAAAAAGAAAAAAAAATCGGAAAACAATCTGAGAGTGCAGACCTCCACTACGGCAGCTTACTTCTCAAAACCGCCTTGCATTTCCCAGAATCATTTTAGTCCGTAGGTGTCTTTTTCAGTCGACCCTTTACTCGACATTGACCTTGACCTTTAACCTCGGGCTTTCAAAATTGAATCCCTTCCACGTCTCAATATTACAATTAATCATTAAAAGTTTCACTACTCTATGAGTAAAATTGTAGCCAGGAAGTTGTTCACAAACAAACAGAAAAACATGGGCAAAAACATAACTTCCTCCCATCTTCGTTGGCGGAGGTAATTAATTAAACTATTCAGTATTTTTGTCTCTAACAGAGATTTTTTTTTCAGTTTTTCAATGAGGTGCCTTTTAGCTCGGAAAATATCCTACTAGCTGATTGGTTAGAATTATCTTGTCCAACCAATCAGCGATTAGGAAACTTTTCCGAACTAAAAAATGCGAGTCAGTACAAATACGCCTTATTAAAAAAAATGACTATAGGTATAACTCGAGGATACAACATCCTTGTTAGTTTCTGTAACCTTTATTTCTGAAAATTTGTCATAATAGGATACTTAAAAAGGTAAAAAATACAGGTAGAGCTCATGATTCAGTGCTGAGTCTGGTTTAAGATGCCTTTATAAGCATTAATATTAATAGTGTTGATGCTGAGGGAAGCAACAGTATTAGTGGTTGTTGTAATAGGTGTGACTGGGAACACACACACACACACACATATATATATATATATATATATTATAAATATAAACTGGTATATATACATATGTATATACTCGTGTGTGTATATATATATATATATACAGATACATATACATATATATGTATATATATATATATAGAGAGAGAGAGAGAGAGAGAGAGAGAGAGGAAACCATGACAACAAACACAGATATATATATATATATATATACATATAAATATAACCATAGTAACAAAAGAATACCTAAGACTCCAACTGAACTTCTATACGCATATGGTATGCGTCCAACGCATTCCAACCATTACATCCCTGCTCCCCAAACCTCCCCCATTCCTCTTACCCTGGGGATTCCCCGGACACCCCCAGATTACCCGAGTTACGACCCTGGAAGGGAATTTCCGGTGACCTTGAATTCGGTTTGCGCTGTTTTTCCCTCGCTGTGCAAGTGAAGATGAAAGTGAAATAGTTTGGGATCACGTTAAGTAGGATTATTAGGCGAGATGGAGATAGTGAAAAAATAGTGAAATTAAAGGAAAGATTAATGTCAAGGTGAAATTAGAGGGAAAATTTGTGAAAATGTGAAATTGATATGATTAAAAGGTGAAATCAGAGGAAATAATTTGCGAAAATATTAAATCAAAGGGAAATCAGTCAAGGTGAAATGAGAGGAAAAAATAGTGTAAATGTGAAATTACTTATATAATAAAAAGGTGAAATCAGAGGAAATAATTTGCCAAAATATTAAATCAAAGGGAAATTTGTAAAGGTGACATTAGAGGAAAAAATAGTGTAAATGTGAAATTACTTATATAATAAAAAGGTGAAATCAGAGGAAATAATTTGCCAAAATATTAAATCAAAGGGAAATTTGTAAAGGTGACATTAGAGGAAAAAGTGTAAATGTGAAATTATATAATAAAAAGGTGAAATCACTGGAAAAATTTGTGAAATAATAAATCAAAGGGAAATTAGTCAAGGTGAAATTTGAGGAAAAAAAATAGTGTAAATGTGAAATTAACTATATAATTAAAAGGTGAAATCAGTAGAAAAATTAGCGAAAATCTTAAATCAAGGAGAAATTGGTTAAAATATTAATGTAAAGGTCAAATTAAAAGAAAATGTGAAATTGTGTAATTAATTATAATTTTATTGAAAAGGTGATAGTGGAAAATGAGAGAAAACGTTATCACAAAAGGAAATTATTGGAAAATTAATGTAAAGGTCAAATTAGAAAATAGTGAAATTGTGAAATTAATTATAATTCTATTGAAAAGATGATAGTGAAAAATGAGCAAAAATGTTAAACAGGAAAGAAATTATTGGAAAATTATGGTAAAGGTGAAATTAGAAGAAATAATAGTGATATTGTGAAATTAATAATTTTACTGAAAATGTGAAATTAGTGAAAAGGTGATAAAAGTGTAAAACGAGTGACTAAGTGAAATAAGTGAGTGTGAAAAACTTTATATTAAAGTCTAAACATTTTAGGCCTATGCTATTAGCATCTTACAAAAGTGTGAGAAAAACTATTATTAAACAAACAAAGAATCTTCCTTATATAATATATAATTAACAAAGAGCAAGTGTCTCTCCATTATATATATATATATATATATATCGGTCAGACTGAGCTCTTTCCGTAGGGTAGGGAGAGAGGGAGTAATTATATCCTGGTGAGTGGGGGGTTAGTGTGCGTGTCTGTGCATATTATCTAAATATTCAGCCCACATATTTTAACGGGTCACGTAAAATAGTATATACATACATACATACATACATACATATATATATATATATATATATATATATAATATATATATATATATATATATGTGTGTGTGCGTGTGTGGGTGTGTGTGTGTGTATGCGTGTACACGCGTGCGCACACGCATGTGTGTGTTTTCCATCTCCTAGATCAGATATATAGCCATTTAATTTTGAAAATCTTAGCTCACAAAACTTGAAAACATATTAAAAAAAAAGGGTAACTGAAAATCCCTGGTTCACAGAGAGACAAAAAAAAAGGTTTTTCAACACATACTGGAACATATACAAAAAACTTAACAAGACAAGGTGAATTTTTTGCTTTTCAGCCATAAAGGTTAAAAAAAAAAACGGTCAGGTAACAGAAGAAGAAGAAGAAGAAGAAGAAGAGAAGAAGAAGAAGAAGAAGAAGAAAGAGGGGCAAGTAGTAGAAGAAGAAGAAGAAAAAGAAGAACAGAGGCAAATCAATGGAGCAAGAAGAAGAAAAAGAACAGAGGCAAGTCAGTAGACGAAGTAGAAGAACACAGGCAAGTCAGAAGAAGAAGAATAAGAAGAAAAAGAAGAACACAGGCAAGAAAGAAGAAGAAGAAGAAAAAGAAGAAGATGAAGAAGAAGAGAGGCAAGTCAGAAGAAGAAGAAGATCACAAGACAAGACAGAAGAAGAAGAAAAAGAAGAAGAACACAGGCAAGACAGAGGAAGAAGAAGAAGAAAGAAGAAGAACCACGGGCAAGACAGAGGAAGAAGAAGAAAAAGAAGAAGAACACGGGCAAGACAGAGGAAGAAGAAGAAAAAGAAGAAGAACACGGGCAATTCAGAAGAAGAAGAAGAAGATGAAGAAGAGAGGCAAGTCATAAGAAGAAGAAGATGAAGAAGAGAGGCAAGTCATAAGAAGAAGAAGAAGAAGATGAAGAAGAGAGGCAAGTCATAAGAAGAAGAAGAAGAAGATGAAGAAGAGAGGCAAGTCATAAGAAGAAGAAGATGAAGAAGAGAGGCAAGTCATAAGAAGAAGAAGAAGAAGATGAAGAAGAGAGGCAAGTCATAAGAAGAAGAAGAAGAAGATGAAGAAGAGAGGCAAGTCATAAGAAGAAGAAGAAGAAGAAGATGAAGAAGAGAGGCAAGTCATAAGAAGAAGAAGAAGAAGAAGAAAAAGAACAGAAGCAAGTCAGTAGAAGAAGAAGAAGAAGAAGAAGAAATGTCTTCGAAAATATTGTTTTCTTTCTGAGAAGTCACAGTTGTACCCAACTCCCTGTCAAAAATACTTTAATCAGTAATCAGCACCTGTACGAATAAGTTCATTCATTTGAAATAACATTTCTTCTTTCCCATTTTCAGTGGCATTGCTGGTTCATGAGCTATCACTTCTATTATCATTATTATTATTATTACTTGCTAAACTACAACCCTAGTTGGAAAAGCGGCATGCTATAGGCCTATAGGCTCCAACAGCGAAAATAGCCCAGTGAGGAAAGGAAATAAGGAAAAACTACAAGAGAAGTTTAAGAACAATAATAACATTAAAGTAAATCTTTCCTATTTAAACTATAAATGAACCGTAAGCAGAGAGAAGGATCCAATATAGTACTGACTGGCCAGTCAAAGGACCCCATAACTCTCTAGCGGTAGTATCTCAACGCGTGGCTGGTGCCCTGGATAACCCCTTGAGCGAATAATATATAAACATAAATAAATTAATAAATAAGATAATAGAAAAGCAAGCGTCAAGACGATTAGAAGTAATTGATTGATTGATTTAAAGTTTTCAGGCATCCTGACATCTAAGGTCATTGACGCCGATATCATTTATTTAATATAAAAAAAAAATCAAGGAATATTCAATTAAAACCATAACAGTTGAATGTCATTAAAGAAGTTAAATAGCTTTCAGAAGACCTGCTTCTGAAATAAATCTAAAAATACAGCAAGAATAGTAAGACACATCATGTCCAAGAATCTTGGCAAGGATGAACCTGCCATCCTCACCTAGAGCCTCAAACAGATATGTATCCCCTCTCCTTTTCTTACTGCTACTGTATTAAACTTAAGCAGTGTTGCCAGATGGGTTAGTCTAAAAATCCCCCAAACAACCCAAAATCCCTATTTCCAGAAATATATTTTCTTTTGATCCTGTAGCCTTCACTAATATAGAAATTACTCACTATACTTCATATAAGAGCAAGCAAACTAATTGCAACAATATAAAGGTTTACTCATCTTTTTTTTCTTTCCATAGAAACTTGTACAGAATATCCCAATCAGACACCTAAAATCCCCACATCTAGGGATAAATCCCCATATGGCAACGCTGCTCTACCCCAAAACCAAAAATCTAGGGATAAATCCCCATATCTGGCAACACAGTTCAAGACTTGTTTTTGAAAGCCATAAAAAAGTACATAAGACATTCACTAGCTGGATCGTTCGTCGTCATGAGCACACAGGAAGTTCTGTTTTACCATACACGCAAGATATGCTGTGAGAGAGAGAGAGAGAGAGAGAGAGAGAGAGAGAGAGAGATTTGAGTAGATGCTCACTGGTTGTAGTCGGGCATTCAACATAATGTTAAGAGGATTTGAAAGTGAAAAATTATTATTATTATTATTATTATTAATAGTAATAATAAGGATAATAAAAATAATAACAATAATAATTATAACTAATAATAATAATAACAATAATAATAATAATAATAATAGCAATATTAATAATAACAACAACAACAACAATAATAATAATAATAATAATAATAATTACCTCGTTTCTTCATGCTTAAAACCCCAAACGCTAGATTTAAATGTTTTATTTTGTTGATAAAAAGTATTTTCCATAATTATCGTCCCTTAATGATTGATAACTTGAGTGGATTATCCATAAATAATTCCTCGCGGATATGAGAGTCTTCTTAGATGAGTTATTGTTATTATTATCATTATTATTATTAGTAGTAGTAGTAGTAGTAGTAGTATCATTATTATTATTATTATTATTAGTAGTAGTAGTAGTAGTAGTATTTTTATTATCATTATTATTATTATTATTATTATTAGTAGTAGTAGTAGTAGTAGTAGTAGTAGTAGTAGTAGTATTACAGTATTATTATTATCATTATTACTATTACTTCCGCAAACGAAGTTGGAAGGTTATATTTTACCCCTATTTGTGTTTGTGAACAGCTTCCTGGCCACAATTTTAAGCGCACTGGTCTGAAACTTGCAGGGATTAACTTTTATGTAAAAAGCTGGAAATTATTGAATTTTAGAAGGGCAAGGTCAAAGGTCAAAGTCACAGTTAAGCAAAATGTCTAAGTCACGTAATCAGCCATAAGTGTGGACATCGTTCTCATAGACTACAAACTTGGTTCATATTTTAGTGTATGAAAATCCACGGCAATTAATGCATGTTAGGGTCGAAGGTCAAGGTCAAGCAAAAGGTCAAATACTGGTCATTAACCATACGGCCATAATTTTAATCATAAAATAATGAAATTTGCATGGATTTTAAACTTATGTAAAGAGCTGTTAAGGTCGAAGGTCAAGGTCGAGTGCAAGGTCAATGTCAAGCTAAAGGTCAAATTCTAGCCATTAACCATACGGCCGCAATTTTAAGAGTAAAATAATGGAACTTGCAGGGATTTTTAACTATTATATAAAGAACTGTTAAGTCGAAAGCCAAGGTAGAGTCGAAGGTCAAGGTCAAGCAAAAGGTCAAATTCCGTCATGAACCATACGGCCACAATTTTAATCGTAAAGTAATGAAACTTGCAGGGATTTTAAACTGTTATGTAAAGAGCTAGAAATTATTAATTGGTTCTGGGAAAGGCAAGCTATTTTCGAGAAATAAGCTGCCGTGGCGGAGGTCTGCACTCAGAGTGATTTTCTAGTTATTACTGTTATCAATAAAACTAATAATTATAACCATAATAACAACCTGCCATCAGTTGCTTAATAACAAATCTTCTCGTCAATGATTTAAAAAAGTCAACCATGACTTTCCTGGCCAAAGCTATATGCCATTCCTAGCAGAGAATTAAAAAAAAATAGAAAACTAAATATCTTTCATGTTATTATTATAATTACTTGCTAAGCTAAAACCCTAGTTGGAAAAGCAGAATGCTATGAGATCGACAGGGAAAATAGCCCAATGAGGAAAGGAAATAAGGCAACTACAAGAAAAATGATTAATAATACAAAATATCTTAAGAACAGTAACAACATTAAAA
>NC_090763.1:10748193-10895693 GCF_036898095.1 Palaemon carinicauda
TTATAGTTAAAAAAATAAAGCCTAATGAAAAGACAAGAATGAATATACAGAAGAATTCATTTACAAAAACAGATATTTCTACTAATATAGACCTTATATCGAAAAGTTCATAGTAGTAGATTTATATATTGAATTTGTAATAATTACTAGCAAACACTGTACCTTAACCAAAACATCCGTTTTATAATATATATATATATATATATATATATATATATATATATATATATATATATATATATAATATATATCTTGCATCATAACAGACACGAAATCTCATGCCAGAGTAGCGAAAGATAGTACTAAAAGCTACACGATATAATGACTTGCATAAAAGTAACCGGCAAAGAACAGATGAAGAAAATCATTTAATGAAATACGTCAAGTACTTTAACACTGATTTTAGTACAGTTATTTTATAGAGTATTTATTAAAAAGTAAACTACAACAACATGGGGAGAAAACAGGAAGATGCCATTGATTCTGACCATGACTGGTGCAACTGCACTCACGGGAGAATGTAGGAATGTACTGTAGTTCTTTAAGAAAAAAAATAAATTATCTATTCATAGAAATAACAGCAACAGCATTGACGCATACTTACGCAAATGTGAAAACAGTAAATAAATCTACTTTCTAGAAAAATAAAGAAAAGGTGCCCGTTATTTGAAAATTGAATATTTTATGCAAATTCGAAATGGATAAGTCAACTATACAATAGTGGAATGTGGAGTGTAGAAATAAAGCCATTTATTAGAGAGAGAGAGAGAGAGAGAGAGAGAGAGAGAGAGAGAGAGAGAGAGAGAGAGAGAGAGAGAGAGAGAGGAGAAGAAGAAGAAGAAGAAGGTATTCTAGGAAATCGAATTTAAAGTAAATTTAGAAAAATAAATCATGGGATATTTTGTGGGAGCCTGAGAATACTTTGTGGGAAACCATGTGAATTTTTGGTCGCATTTATGGAAATTCCTTCTTCATGAAATGGCAACACTGTGTGGGGGGGGGGATGGGAGGAGGAACGCAGTCTGACTGGGGGGGGGGGGGGGGGAGGAAGGATGTGGGGAAGACACAAGGGGAATCTGAAAGGGGGTTAAGAGAAGAACTTGGTGAAGAAGGATGTTGGGGAACGTAGGAGAAAAGGGAGAAAACAAGCCGGCGAATGATCACGCTGGGGTTATTGGCGGGAATGAGTATTTGCGCGCCAAAAAAGTCCAAGGTTGTCTGTGCGTTGTTTTGACCGTCGCAATGGATAGAGCTGGTGTAAACAACACATCAGCTGAGGATGTAAATACCTTTTGTAAATACTGGAGTAAAATCTGATGCTACTGCATTCACAGATACAAGACTGGGTCAAGAATATGCGACGCACTTAATTCTGTAACCGAAGAAGTTCACATCCAAAATTATCTTTTTATCACCCATGTGCTCGAGGAAGGAGCCGTCAGTTATGTTTGTTCATACGTTGACAACTTTGTCCTGATACCTGTAACTCTAAATTATTCCATTGGTATGTTTTCTAGGGAATTAATTTCTCTCCTTAATTCAATTAATTTCGAATCTAACATCTCGCGTGGTGAATCAATAATTATTGATATTTTAAAAACTTTACACACTACAATTCTCAATTTTTATATGATGGTTTCCTATAAAAATATACATAAACGTCATATGCATAATAATAATTGTAAATATTTAGATAAATAGTAAAATTTGCAATTGTGAACATAATGTTAATTACAAAATGTAGGCCTTATAAAATGTATTAATGAAAATATATGATGTAGGCGTATGTATAATACTGTATTCTCTTTTTAAAGGGTAATACCTTAACGTGGATAAATGGTTCATGTATTGCCATGATGAACCAAGCTATACTAGTCAGGGCCACCCATACTAGGCTGGTTTGCTGTGAGCGACCAGATTATAGTCTTCCCCCATTGTCATTCTGTACTGGCCAGCGTGGAAATGAAAACTGGCCAAACCCCAGACACGGATAAAGACATGTCTGAGGAATTCGCCCTGCAGTGGACGGCTACATTTCTTGTTGTTGTTGTTGTTGTTGTTGTATAGGAAATGTTTACTTGAATATTGTTATTCTTTAAATATTTTATTTTCTTTGTTTCCTTTCCTCACTGGGCTATTTTACCTGTTGGAGCCTATTGGGCTTATAGCATCCTGCTTTTCCAACTAGGGTTGTAGCTTATCAAGTAATAATAATAATAATAATAATAATAATAATAATAATAATATTGTATATTATAAGAACTGTAAATACATTTTTATTTATAAAAGATGATAAAGATTATTAAGCACATTTATATATGTAAACATTCCATTAAAGAGTTAAATGCAGTAAATGAGAAAATTACGCCACAAAAATATAACAATAGCTGGTTTTCTAAAAGGAATTCCATCAGAATTAGACCGAGTGTGCACTTACTCTGTAAGAATGAAATTACTTGCATAAAATCTGCACTGAAACTGTAACAAGTTCATTGGATTCGGAGTAACCTGACCTATAAACCCAAAAGTTCTCCAACTTAAGATATTTTATTTTTCCTTGTTTCCTTTCCTCACTGGGCTACTTACCCTGTTGGGGCCCCTGGGCTTATAGCATACTGCTTTTCCAACTAAGGTTGTAGCTTAGCATTTAATAATAATAATAATAATAATAATAAGTGTATTTAAGAGTAAACAGTGACGCTGTATACGTGAAATACCCCAGAGTGTGGTATACAATAAACTCATCTTGTAGATCCTGTATTATTATTATTATTATTATTATTATTATTATTACTTGCTAAGCTACAACCCTAGTTGGAAAAGCAGGATGCTATAAGCCCAGGGATCCCAACAGGGAAAATAGCCGAGTGAGGAAACAAAACAAGGAAAAAATAAATATTTTAAGAACAGTAACATTAAAATAAATATTTCCTATATAAACTATAAAAGCGTAAGGTTTCCCTGTGTGATAGGACTAGGAAAGCAGCCCTTAATAAATAGGCCTATGTATGTTGTTTAAAGGCTTAAAGACCACAAATGTATGGCTGAGGCAAGGGTCAGTGACATTGCCCTATCAAGCAGGACAATGACCTAGAGATTGACCATATATACTTATGATCAGCACCTAAGCCCCCTCTCCATCCAAGCTAGGACCAAGGAGGACCAGGCAATGACTGTTGATGACTCAGCAGATAGACCTATACGCTCTCCCAAAGCCCCCATCCTTGGTTCACAAGGATGGTGTGGTTGCAGCGGCCAAACCAACTAAAGAGTTTGAGCGGGACTCGAACCCCAGTCTGGCGTTCGCCAGTCAGGGACGTAACCACATCGCCCACCACAACCCTAAGCTGTTCTATTTAACAATAGGGGTTTCTTAAAAACGTTAATTCAATTATACTTTTGAATGTTGAATTCATGGATGAGCTTGGACTGAAAACTTCCACGACAATTGGCCGATGTGGTAACGTCCCTGACTGGTGAACGCCAGACTGGGGTTTCAAGTCCCGCTCAAACTCGTTAGTTTCTTTGATCGCTGCAACCTCACCATCCTTGTGAGCTAAGGATGGGGGGTTTGGGAAAGCCTATAGGTCTATCTGCCGAGTCATCAGCAGCCATTGCCTGGCTCTCCTTGGTCCTAGCTTGGGTGGAGAGGGGCCTTGGGCACTGATCATATGTATATATGGTCAGTCTCTAGGGCATTGTCCTACTCAATAGGGCAATGTCACTGTCCCTTGTCCCTGCCATTCATGAGCGACGGCCTTTAAACCTTCAAACACGTCGAAACTAACACACACTGCACACACACACACACACACACATATATATATATATATATATACATTTATCTATGTGTGTGTGTTTATATGAGAGAGAGAGAGAGAGAGAGGAGAGAGAGAGAGAGAGAGAGAGAGAGAGAGAGAGAGAGAGAGAGAGAGAGAGAGAGTTTATAGGCTTCAAAAATAATATAATTAACATGATTTTAAATACATTCCCCTGTCCTCTGCTGCACTTCTGTGCCAGTGAATTCCCTTTTAGAGATAAGAGGAAAAAAATCCTAATTAATTATATGTGATAAAAGAAGTCAGCACCGCCACTAATTAGAAACTGATTGATCAGCGACTATCTCCCCATGAGTCAGCCACACACCCAAGATGACAAATATCATTTTTGTTATCTTTTAAGATAATGATGCATTGTTTAAATATTACCTTAAGTTCTTGAAACACAGTCTATAGCTTATTATTATTATCATTATTATTATTATTATTATTATTACTTGCTGAGCTACAACCCTAATTGGAAAAGCAGGATGCTATAAGACCAGGGGCCCCAACAGGGAAAATATCCCAGTGAGGAAAGGAAACAAGGAAAAATAAAATATTCTAAGAACAGTACCATTAAAATATATACAAAAAGCTGATTATTTAAGTAATCTAAAAAAATTATATTTAGTTACATATGACTTATGAATAATCTAAGGTTGTGTTTCATGAATTAAAAGTTTTATATAATTCACCTTTAGTAATGTTTATTAAAAATGCGATATTACTGTATTTTTTTCTTTGTAGGAAAAGTGTAATAAAAAAGTAAATTATTTTAAATAGAAAAAAAAATTATCTTAGCTAGGCCTATATGATGTAATAATTTTCCTAAGTCATAATCCCTAATTTACCACGCAGTATTTTCCAATAAATAATAACTTTCTTCATGCTGAGAAATAACAGTAATTAATGGAAATTCTTTCGCCAATTTCTTATTAAAGAAAGGACACCTTATTAAAAATCCTCCCTGATCTCAAATTACATGGATATAAACATATGATTTTCTCCAATATCAAAACCATTGTTCTCTATTCTTGGGTAGTGCCATACCCTCTGTACCATGGTCTATAACTTCATGGGTTACAGTTCTCTTGCTTAAGGGTACACTCGGGCACACTATTCTATCTTATTTCTCTTAATTTTGTTTTAATAAAGTTTTTATAGTTTATATAGGAAATATTTATTTTAATGTTACTGTTCTTGAAATATTTTTTTTCTTTGTTTCTTTCCTCAAAGGGCTATTTTCCTGTTGGAGCCCCTGGCCTTATAGCATCCTGCTTTTCCAACTAGGGTTGTAGCTTGGCTAGTGATAATAATAATAATAATAATAATAATAATAATAATAATAATAATTATAATTACAGAAATATTTATTTTAATTTTGTTACTGTTCTTAAAATATTTCATTTTTCTTTGTTTCCATTCCTCACCTGGGCTATTTTCCCTGTGGAGCCCCCTGGCCTTATAGCATCCTGCTTTTCCAACTAGGGTTGTAACTTGGCTAGTGATGATGATTATAATAATAATAATAATAATACAGAAATATTTATTTTAATTTTGTTACTGTTCTTAAAATACTTAATTTTTCTTTGTTTCCATTCCTCACTAGGCTATTTTCCCTGTGGAGCCCTAGGTCTTATAGCATCCTGCTTTTCCAACTAGGGCTGTAGCTTTGCTAGTAATAATAATAATAATAATAATAATAATAATAATAATAATAATAATAATAAAGGAAATATTTATTTTAATGTTACTGTTCTTGAAATATTTTTTTCTTCTTTGTTTCTTTCCTCAAAGGGCTATTTTCCCTGTGGAGCCCTAGGTCTTATAGCATCCTGCTTTTCCAACTAGGGCTGTAGCTTTGCTAGTAATAATAATAATAATAATAATAATAATAATAATAATAATAATAATAATAAAGGAAATATTTATTTTAATGTTACTGTTCTTAAAATATTCCATTTGTTTTCTTTGTTTCCTTTCCTCACTGGGGCTATTTACCCTGTTGGAGCTCCTGGGCTTATAGCATCCTGCTTTTCCAATCAGGGTCGTAGCTTAGCTAGTAATAATAAAAAACATATATAATTTTCTCCACTTAATTACTCATAATAATTCCAACAGAAGCCGAGTCGGCCGAAGATAATTATTAGCTAAACTCTAGGCAAGAGATACTATATAAGATAATTCATAAAAAAAATGTATAAAATTGAATAAAGTAAATAAAATCGTCGAAAAACTTGGACACTAACTCCACCCTTATCAAATCCCCTGCCCGACACACACCCTTCACGATGACTTGCCATATATCCAGTGAGTTATGGTTCCGTGTTGGTTGTTGCAATGGTAAATAAAAACAATAAATGGAAAACAAACATGGTAGAGGGATGGGCCCAGAGAGAGAGAGAGAGAGAGAGAGAGAGAGAACATGGTTTGGTCATTCATTGTATATTGAGGGTACACTCGGGCAAATCATTTTATCTCATTTCTCTTCCTCTTGTTTGGTTAGTCTTTATAGTTTATATAGGAAATAGTTTATTTTAATGTTGTTACTCTATCCTAAGATATTTAATTTTTCCTTGTTTCCTTTCCTCACTGGGGCTATTTTCCCTGTTAGAGTCCCCAGGGTCTATAACATTCTGCTTTTCCAATTATGGTTGTAGTTTAAGCAAGTAATAATAATAATAATAATAATAATAATAATAATAATAATAATAATAATAATAAGAAGAAGAAGAAGAAGAAGAAGAAGAAAGAACGTAAAAATATGTAGTAGGGGAGTGGCAGTATTTTTGGTAATTTTGTATATTATTCCATGGTGTGACTGTATTTTTCAACATGCATTCATTCTCAGTTCCCTAAAAATGTGATTTCGAAAAGTGCCTATCATTATGTTTTGACAGCAACGACGTGTCAGCCATATAATGAAATCACTTTCGTGTGATGAAAGGTGTCTGGGAGAGAGAGAGAGAGAGAGAGAGAGAGAGAGAGAGAATGCCGGTCACACACATATCCCTGAACTCACTTATCTAGCGTCCTTTTGATGTACCGACAGAGGCCGAAAACAAATGGTTAATTAAAAGGAAATTTGACGCAGGGCAAACAAAACAACAGCATGAAAAACACTGTACCGGTTAAATTTAACTTTCTTATTGTGTCCAGCGGAATTGTCAATGACATCATCCAGGTGGAGATTTCTGGCAACAATTCAACTACCAGTATTGCCATTGGACGAGCGTCATGCACCATAATCGTTCTATTTATCTAAACTGCGCACACACACACACATATAATATATATATTATATATATATATATATCAGCCGGGAGCCTTTGTATATCAGCGGCCAGTTCCTCACGCATTCATTAAAAATGGATATCAACTAACCTAAAATTTCCCCCCCTAACCTAACCTACAAGCCGTGTCCTTACCTACTTACCTAATGTGTGTGCTAACGCCCCCCTGCGACCCCCCTTACACTGCCTTATTCTAAGTTAGATGTAATAATACATACAGGTGGCCGTTATCGTACATACACCCCATCAGCCGTAACTAGTTCACTACAGGATAAAGGCCTCAGTCGCGTCCTTCCACTCGCGTGTTTATGGACTTTTTCCGCTAGTCTATACTCATTCATTTTCTTAATTCGTCGTCCTATCGTCTTCTCGTTCTTCCCCTGCACCCTTTGCCATCTCTTAGTATCATTTTGTTAATTCCTAATGTCCATATATATATATATATGTGTGTGTGTGTGTGTCTATATATATATATATATATATAGCCTATATATATATATATATGTGTGTGTGTGTGGTGTGTGTGTGTTTGTAAGCGAATGTATGTGTGAACATAAAAGAACTCGCTATGAAAGCTAGTGCATTAAGAATTAAGCTTAAAATACTCATAAACAAAGTATATTGTACATTTACTTCACCGTTACTCAGTGAAACCTCACGAGATGTTTGCCATGCCAGAATTTTTTTCTCTTTACAATTGTCACAACTATTATCTCTTCCTTTAAACGAAAGGGCGAACTGAAATATTCAGCAGGTGCAAATGTGAATATTCCACCCTCCTGGCAGTAAAACAAAACTCTACCTTCCTGGCAGTAAAACAAAACAACTAAATATTGCGTTGGGAAAAGCGGTGTTTATAAGACATCCTTATATCTTTTACAAATCACTCATAACAACGTTGGATTTGACCTTACTGATAAATAATATATTCAATACTATTCAATTCGTGGGATATGAAAGTTCGGTTTTATTATAGTTACGGACAGGGAAAACTTTCCTGGAATAAACCAACTTAACCCTATAGAAAATACGACCATTTCCTTCGAAAATGACTTATTTTTGTCGCAAATAAATACTTAGTGTATATATATATATATATATGTATATATATATATATATATATATCGTAATGTATAGAGAAGAAAAGGTTTGTTTTACCATTATATACATTTTCGCCAGTATGTTTTCCCCACCCAAACAACCCGGGTTCCCACAGGGGTCCCCCGTTATCGGCGTTAATATATATATATATATATATATATATATATATATATATATATATATATATATATATATATATATATATATATATATATATGGGTGGAGAAAACATACTGGGGAATTTTTTCTATAAGAAAAAGTAGTTGGAATACTAGGATACATTGCCCTGTAATAATATACAATGAAACCGAATATTCTTAGTTGGGAATTTGGTAAATATAAGTTAACTTTGTTGTGGCAACAATGAGTTCCCACCTTAGCGTATCTTAAATTCACGGTTTTAAACGATTGGTAGCCTGTGTTCTAGAAATCACGTCACTGTATGAATAAGCATCGTGAATTTTACTTCGAAATCATAAATTACACAGCAATGGGGTTATATAGATTCAATTTGGATTAATTACCAGTTTTCTGTATGAAAGCGGGAAAATAAAATTAGCCATCGTCTCACGACAATGGTGTATTTATCTAAATATAAGTGATAAATAATGTATACAGTTCAAAATTAATAAATACATACCTTACACATATACCAAGGGCATCAGTTGCACTAATTATAGTCAATATCATTAAATTTGCACGTATGTAACACTAAATATATGAGAAATTTGGTCAAGAACTTGTCACGTTTGTAAAATGTAAACATTCAAGATGTACTCTTCTTCTTCCGTACATTGCCCGGAGGCTGGAGCTTACCTCTGGACGGGAGCTTTTTCTTTGAT
Organism: Palaemon carinicauda; assembly: GCF_036898095.1. Lineage (NCBI taxonomy): Eukaryota > Metazoa > Arthropoda > Malacostraca > Decapoda > Palaemonidae > Palaemon > Palaemon carinicauda. The sequence continues at coordinate 10,757,251 of NC_090763.1, forward strand.
TGATTGATTAATTTAGAGTTCCATATCATTCTTACATAGAAGATTATTAATGCCATTATCATTTAATGTGGTGGTTAATGTTCAAATATTGTCGCTTCAAAATTTCACGATATAATATTCAAAATATTTTATGTGACGTATAGCCCAGGATGCCAGATAACTGATAATCAATTAATCTATGTGACGTATAACAGAACCTTCATAATTCATGTTTTATATTATGCTAGTGATTTTTCAATATCAAATCTAAATGAATTATAACTTTTGTATCAATTTTTATTTCGTTTTAATGTAATTTATTCTCTTTCTGGATACAAATTATCTGAGGCTCCTAGAATCGAAAACCCAAAGAAAATGTAAAAATAGCAACCCACCACCACCACCGCAACACAGTATTACTATCATTACTAGCCAAGCTGGGACATGGACAACGTCTGCATAAAATAGGAAGATGTTTGTTTCTACCTTTAATTAGACATATGTGGGAGTGTTTACTTGCGTGTACAGTAGGTCGACAAAGCAATGACTAACTTGAAAAACTCCCACACGATGTCTCAATTGAACAACTATGATTATTATTATTATTATTATTATTATTATTATTATTATTATTATTACAAGCAAAGTCAAAACCCTAGTTGGAAAAATATGTTGCTCTGAGCCCAAGGGCTTCAATAGAGAAAAATAGCCTAGTGAGGAAAGTAAACAAAGATATAAATGAACTACGAGAGAAGTAATGATCATGGAATGAACTTAAGCTATCTGTTAAACTGTTTTTTAATGCTTTTACTTCAAAATCAGGTTCAGAATCGAAAAAATTAGATAGTGTATTAGTCCCATGCATCGTGATATATATATATATATATATATATATATATATATATATATATATATATATATATATATATATATATATATATGTATGTATATATATATATATGTATATATATATATATGTATATATATATATATATATATATATATATATATATATATATATATACGGGTATATATATGTACATATATATACACACACACATATATATATATATATATATATATATATATATATATATATATATACATCCTTACTGAGTGGGGATACTAGGTTGGTTTGCTGTGAGCGATAAGACAGAAGTCTTTCTCATCAACAGTTGGCCAGCATGGTGATGAAAACTGGCCAAACCCCAGACATGAATAAAAAAGACATGTCTAATGCCTTTGACCTGCAGTGGGCTAGAAACGACTGCATTTATTATTGTTGTTATATTATACTAAGAATTGTCTCTTCTTACATGTATCCAATAATTGCAATGTATCTTAACTTTATGACTCTTCGCAAGCTAGAAAATCAGGTCGTACTTTAATTCATGAAAAAAGCAAGACACTTTCTAGGCCGTATACGTAAATCCCACCTTTCCGCCCAAACCGGATTTCCTCATGGAAAAACAAGCCGGTGTTGAATACTCGTAGTTCTTTTGTTTTTCTTGTGTAGATTAGCTGTTTAGAAAAGAAAATTAATGAAGAATTATATTAATTAAGAAACATCATTCAAGAAATACCAAATTCTAAGCATATATTATTATTATTATTATTATTATTATTATTATTATTATTATTATTATTATTATTATTTGCTAAGCTACAACCCTGGTTGGAAAAGCAGGATGCTATAAGCCCAAGGGCTCCAACAGAGAAAATAATCCAGTGAAAAAGGAAATAAGGAAAAACTACGAGAAGTTTAAGAACAATAACAACATTGAAATAGATATGTCATACATAAACTATAAAAAAACTTCAAAATAACAAGAGTATAGAAATTTCAATATAACAAGAGGAAGAGAAACAAAATAGAATAGCGTGTCCTAGTGTACTCTCAATTACAATTGACCTACCTATAGACCTAGGCCTATAGTCCCCCGATCAGCCAAATATATCCTTATCAATTACTGATTGGAAATTACCAATATTTTGATCAGCAGTGGCAATAGATCTATTGCATGAAATAGAGGTTAATAATGACCTATATATATTGTTTGACAGAAGTGTGGGACAGAGGTATTTGGAGAGCGCCGGGCAGAAACATCGACCCCACGTAGAAGTGGGAAAAGATGCAGACAAAGAAGAATAAGAGGAAGATATTGTTTGACAGAGACGATTTAACAGCAAATGAGCAATACGTGATATGAAATATTGAATACTGCGAACAAACAAGATAAAACGACATTTGAAGTCTTGTAGAGAGTAGGGTTCCCCTGCTGTATGGGGCCGGAAAAGCAGCCTACAAAGTAGTAAAGTATTGGTTAAGCGATGGATAGGCTACAGGTCGCAGTTTCTGGCTGCAGACCAGATGACTTAAATTTCATGATCAAAGAAAATATTGAAACGTTATTCGAGTACAATATTGTAATAAATGTGGAAAAGTCGAAACGGCGATGCATGTAATTTACTTTTGTTCATTTGTTGAAACATGGCTGACTTGTTAATTTTAATTCATTAAATTATATATGTTGAAATGTCTGAAGTTCTTGAAATGATATTTTGATTTTGAGCCTTATGCAATAAAGATAGGGCATTAACTATTGGTTAAATTTTATAGGATTTTGGATTTTGTAGTGCTATTGTAGTAGGATTATGCTAAAGGAATATTTTTCAATATTATATGAAAAAAGATGCAGAGATTAGGATATATTTTTAAACAAACTGTCAAAAATAATTTAAACCAAAACTTACATAAAAAACATTGAAATGAAGTTATTATTTTAATGAGAAATTTTCTGTTTTGTAAATATGCCCTATTGTTACTGTTTCGTTTCCGTAATGTAACTTAGGAAATTGTGAAGTATTTGGAAATAACAATATATCCAGTATATATATATATATATATATACATACATATATATATGTATGTATATATCATAAATGGATATACATTCCCAAAGGTAGAATTCGATATCACACACACACACGCATATATATATATATATATTTACATATATGCATACATTTATATTAGTATTTACACATACACACACACACACACACATATATATATATATATACATATATATATATATATATATGTATATATACATGTATATATATATATATATATATACTGTATATATATATATGTATAAATATATATAAAATATATTCATACAAATATATCAGTATATATACATATATATATACATATATATATGTATATATATACATTTATATATATATATATATATATAAATATACGTCATAAGTGAATTTCCAGTGGATATATATTTCCAAAGATAGAATTCGATATTAGATACCATTGTGGTGGTTGATATTTACACACATACACACACGCACACACACCCACACACACACACATGTATATATATATATATATATATCATAAATTAATTCCCACTGGATATACATTCCTGAGGTAGAATTCTATATTAAATGCCTTTATGGTTGATATTTACACACACACACGTGTATATATATATATATATATGTATATATACATATGTATACATATATATATATATATATATATGTGTGTGTGTATATATATATCAATCTATCTATCTATCTATCTGAATATATATATATATATATATGGTTAAATATCAACACAATATTGTGCTCAAATAGAAGTAAATTTCTACCTCATACTTAGGATCGAACCCTGGACCCATTTTCAGCCCTTTGGCTATCCATGACCTACTCTTACGATGAGCAAAAAAAAAAAAAAAAAAAAAAATCCCTGTAATATTTTTTTTTTTTTTTTTTTTTTTTGAGGAAAAATCTTACCAATTATATTACGGCCACGCACTCTGCGTATATTCCATTCGTAAGATAACCTCATTTATGACGATACACTTCATATGAAGTAGGTGATACATCAGCAAATTTTAAAGAGAAAAATGGATAAGAAAAAACCTTATGTCAGCAAAAGAATGTTTGTACTAATCTTGAACCATTATACAGCAAGATTTTTCATTTTTTTGGTCGTCTATCAACAAATTGATATGTACAGGATGTACAGCAATGATAAGGTTGTTTACATATAATTCAAAATAAGTATGTGCCCTTAATTAGGGCATATTGTTCTCTTGTCTTGGGTAGTGCCATAGCATCTGTACCATGGTCTTCCAATATATTGGATAATAGTTCTCTTGCTTGAGGGTACACTCAGGCACACTATTCTATCTTATTTCTCTTCCTCTTGTTTTGTTTAAATGTTTATAGTTTAGGAAATATTTATTTTGATGATGTTACAGTTCTTAAAATATTTTATTTTTTCTTGTTTTCTTTCCCCACTGGACTATTTTCCCTGTTGGAGCCCCTAGGCTTATAGCATCCTACTTTCCCAACTAAGGTTTTAGCTTAGCGAGTAATAATAATAATAATAATAATAATAATAAACCCCTAAATAGGTCTAATTACATGATTGCCTTATTTTTATTTTCTCTAAAAGTAAAGGTACGAATATTTTGGCTACATAAACAATCCTAGAACAGTCAAATTCTAGAAGGGATCTAAAAAAAAAAAAATCAGTTGTAGTACCATAACCTCTGTACCATGGTCTTCCACTGTCTTGGGTTAGAGTTCTCTTGCTTGAGGGTACACTCAAGCACACTATTCTATCTTATTTTTCTTCCTCTTGTTTTTAGGATAACTATTATAATTTATACAGTATAAGAAACATCTATTTCAAGGTTGTTACTGTTCTTAATATATTTTATTTTATTTGTTCATTAATTTTATGATGTTTATTTATTTCATTGTTTCGTTTCCTCACTGGGCTATTTTCCCTGTTGGAGCCCCTAGTCTTCTTGCATCCTGCTTTTCCAACTAAGATTGTAACTTAGCAAGTAATAATAATAATAATAATAATAATAATAATAATAATAATAATAATAATAATAATAATAATAATAATAATTGATAAAACCATCCAGACAAATTAACAAAAAGGGAGACAGTCGAACTAATCAACAGGTGGGGAGGAGGACAGATCAGATGGATGGATGTGGGGAGGAGAGATATGGGTGGGGTGGAACTGGGGGAAGATATGAGGAAATAAAATAGAAACAGCTGACTCGAGCGTCCGATTCTGCTTTGCAGAGGTACTAATATGGTAGGAGAGATGATAGAAAATTTTAATAGAGAAAACAGAAATGTAGGACTGAATACGAATATGAGTAAAAGTAAGATAATGGTCAATGAAAATCCGGAGACAAGAAATAAGAGTTATGGATGAACCTCTAGAGATTGTTAATGAAACTACATACTTAGGAAGAGAGTATAGAAGATTTGAATAAAAAAAACAGAAATGTAGGACTGAAAATGAATATGAGTAAAAGTAAGATAATGTTCAATGAAAATGCAGTGACAACAAATAAGAGTTATGGACAAACCTTTAGAGATTGTTAATGAAAATGCGTACTTCGGAAGAGATGATAGAAGATTTGAATGAAAAAAAAAAAAACAGAAATGTAGGCCTGAAAATGAATATGAGTAAAAGTAAGATCATGTACAAGGAAAATCCAGAGACAACAAATAAGAGTTATGAACGAACCTCTAGAGATTTTTAATGAAAATACTTACTTAGGACAGACAGTAAGTGTTTCCCAAGGACATAAGACCGAAATTAAAATAAGGACAAGAAAGGGATGGAGAGCTTTTGATAAACAGAATGAGATTATGAAAAGTAAAATGTCACTTTCTCTAATAAGAAACTTATTTAATCAGGTGGTCCTACCAGTATTAACTTATGCGACAGAAACTTGGAGCCTTGATAAAGCCTTAGAATAAAAGGTAGTTACAATTCAAAGAGTTATGGAAAGCATAATGATGGGAATAACACCAAGAGACAGAAAAGGAGCAACATGGATGCGAGGGCAAACTGAAGTAGAGGATATTCTAAGAATATGTAAGAAAAAGAAATTGACATGGCCTAAAATATAACGAGAATGACAGAAATAGATGGACATTAAGAATCACAAAATGGGTCCCTGCTGATTGCAAAAGAAGCAGGGAACGGTAGAGAAGATGATGGATTGACGAGCTAAGAAAATTTGCTAGTATGAACTGGCATAGAAAGACCATAAACGACGGGAGTGGAAGTACATGTTATGCCTGAGGCCTTTGTGCTGCAATAGAATAGTTACGGCTGATGATGGTGATATTTACACAAACTAATGCGTGTATAAAATAGTATTAAAGGTGCATTTATTGATTCAGAGAAAATATTTGGAGTTAAATGGCAGGACTGGATTAGAAATTAAACTATAAGAGAGATTACCCAAGTGCCATATGTGGATGAGATCATGATGAGGGGCAGATGGAGATGGTTTGGTCATGGTCTTTGCACTCCCTAAGAGAGAATATTGTCAATTCTTTTTAGTGAGGCAGATTTGCACCGACTCGCAGGGGTGCCCTTTTAGCTCGGAAAAGTTTCCTGATCGCTGATTGGTTGGACAAGATAATTCTAACTAATCGGATAGTGGGAAATTTTCTGAGCTAAAAGGGTACCGCTGCGAGTTAGGGCAAATACGCCTCATTAAAAAAAATTGAGTATAGTTCAAACTTTCAACTGGGATCCACGGGGCCCTAGAAGAGCTGGAAGACCCAGATCTACATGGCTTAGGACTATGAAATATAATGTACGAGAGGACGAAAGGCAAAGTATTGATTTAAAAGCTCAAGATAGAGATGACTGGCGAAATCTAACTGAGGCCCATAGCGTCAACAGGCGTAGGAATAGATGATGATGATGATGATTTATTTATTAATTACATAGAATTTGGTTCGTTGGGAGATTTTTTTTCATCTCTTTCGAAATTGATATCTAGTATAATTGTCTAACTCTAAAGGGTAAGTCCGAAGTTCAAGTAAAAAAAAGATATTCTGATAAGAGATTACTCGGCAAGAATCTACGATAACGATATGAATGACGTAATTCAATTCTGTTATCCAAGTATACCTTTCGCCACTACGTTGCTTTTTCAAAAAAAAAAAAAAAAGAAAAAGAAAAAAAATCGTAATAATCAGGCTATTATAAGAACAATAAGCTATTTTAGTTGCATATAATATTGTTTTCTTCCAATGTCTTGGGCTAGAGTTCTCTTGCTTGAGGGTACACTCGGGCACACTATTCTACCTTGTTTCTTCTTCTTCTTCTTCTTCTTCTTCTTCTTCTTCTTCTTCTTCTTCTTCTTCTTCTTCTTCTTATTATTATTATTATTATTATTATTATTATCTAAGCTACAACCCTTGTTGGAAAAGCAAGATGCTATAAGGCCAAGGGCTCCAACAGGGAAAAATAGCCCAGTGAAGAAAGGAAATAAATAAATGATATGATAAATAATTAACAATTGATAGAATATTTTAAAACCAATAACATCAAAACCTCTTGTTTTCTTGAAGTTATTATTATTATTATTATATATATATATATATATATATATATATATATATATATATATATATATATATATATATGAAAGATATAGTTTAATGTAGGTATTGTTCTTAAAATATCTTAGGGTAATTGCTCATGACTTCTCATTATAGTTTATCTATTTTCTTATTTCCTTTCCTCATTGGGCTATTTTTCCCTGTTGAAACCCTTGGGCTCACAGCATCCTGCTTTTCCAACTAGGGTTGTAGTTTATCAAATGATAATAATAATATAGTTTATTTCCTTATTTACTTTCTTCATTGGGGTATTTTCCCCTGTTGGAACCCTTGGGCTCACAGCATCCTGCTTTTCCAACTTAGGTAATAATAATAATAATAATAATAATAATAATAATAATAATAATAATAATAATAATAATAATAATAATAATAATAATAAGGTATTATTGTACTGTATTACAGGGTAATATAACCTAGGGAAAAAATTACTTTTTTCTATAGAAAAATGTCCGTCCTCTTCGAAAATGACACTCGTTCCTGTTGCAAATGAATAGTTTCAGTATATATATATATATATATATATATATATATATATATATATATATATATATATATATATATATATATATATATATATATATATATATATATATATATATATATATATATATATACAGTATATATCTATATCCGCCAATAATGGGGGAACCCCTAGTGGGAACTCTGGGGTTTTGTGTGGGAGAAAACATACTGGGGAAACGGTATATAATGGTAAAACAAACCTTTTCTTCTCTATACATTACCTTCTTGGATGTATAATAAACCGATGAAAAAAATTATCTAATTATGTATATCCTTGAAATGAAGGTCAAATTCGGTCAAATCACGTTATTTACTACAGGAAAACATATTTTCTGTCTGAAATGATAATCTGTAATAAAGTAAAACTTTACTAAAATAATAATAATCATCCATCATATAATAATAATAATAATAATAATAATAATAATAATAATAATAATAATAATATGTTAAATATTGTTAAAAAAAAGAATTGTTTTCATTCTTAAATATTAAAGCCGTATTGTAACTGATGATGATAAGCATCTCAACTACAGTAGGTGGTACTGTACGCACATTTCCCGTCAGCATCCAAGAAACCGAAGTGTAACCATGGCGGCCCAAAGTAAGAAGGATGAACTTACTTGGATGAATGTTTTGGTCCGTGTATTTCTAAATTCAGCGACTCATCCCATTGAATATGCTAAAGTGTTGATCCAGGTATGAATTGCAACCATTGTCATTTCAAGTTTTAGATCATAAAAAGGTCATTTTGAAGGTTAAAAGTGGACGTCTGACCCGGCTGTAATCGGAACATTTTGGTGACCCCACCGATTTGTGTATATTTTCGTCTGGATTCATATATAATTTATACATGACTGAATTAAATGTATGACGTCTATTGAAACTGATATGGCTTTTGATTTATATCGGCTGTAAATTTTATTAGTAATATTACTTCTATAGCATAACCGGGTCGTAAGTTGACGGAGTCTGTCATGAAAGTGTATGTTGATTTTAATCTCATTTATATGATATAATTATGCCATTCTTTATTAAACTTAATAAGCCATGAACCCTCAAATATTCGTTGAAATTAGATGATTATAGGTTTGATTAGGGCATCGGTGAAACAGTTTGTTGTGGTAGGTTAGGTTTTAAGGCTTCGTGTGCCACTGGGCAGGTGTGGGTATATATATGTATACTGTATATGTATATATTTATGACCCACACAACTCCCTTATTTTCTACCTTACGGCTAAGAATACGGCAGTCTGAGGGGAACCACAGCGACGCTACCCTCCCTCGTTAGGTAAGTAGGTAAAGACACGGCTTGCTAAGGGCATGATTGTTCGCAATCATCCCCTTGTGCCGAGTGTGGGTTGTGGCCTCCTTTGCGGTGTCACGCGTATGTTTTGCGAGGGAGGACAAGAGCTTCGCTAATTCTTTCCCCTCATTATGTGCATCTGCTATTGCTGCTCCTTCGCTTACTCCCCTGTCTCCTTTCCCAGGGAGTATGCGGCGGGAGCAAGGAGTCCTCAGACCTACATCAGCAGGCCTTTAGGGTCAGGTGGCGTGAGGGGTTCCTACTCTGTTCGCCTCATCCTATCGGAGGTTGGAAGCTACTGCTGACGAGTGTGACCTAAGGAAGGTTTATAGGATGTTGGAGGATACTGTTGACGAGTGTAACCTTAGGAAGGTTTTTGCTGCTTCTGGCCTTTTAGGTAGGCTCCTCAGTGCCAGCGTCTTCTTAGAGGTGCCAGTGGTGAAGGGCGGGGCAGTGTGTCCCCTGTGTCAGTGTTCCTGGTCCTGTCTGTGAGGGCCCTGAATCCAAAATAAAGTTTTCCCATGGTGCCAGGAAAGGTGTGGGTTTCCTTGTGCATCTCCCCTTACCTGGCCACACCTGCTCCCACTTCTGTGTGCTTCTCTCGTACCCTTTAGCCTGGGGGTGTGTAGGCCTTCCCCTGCCCTGTAAGTGACTTCCTTCCCTGTGACAGTGTTTCTATTGTGGTTTCTGTTGGAGTAACCACTTGTTTCATTGTTTGGATTTCTTGGACTTCGACTCCTGTTTACAGAGCCTGAGGGGAGGGTTGAAAAGAGGAAGAAACATGGTTATTCTTCTTTCTCATCCAACTCTTCCTCATCGTCCCATTTGGTTTCCGACTCTGTTCACTTCTGAGATGAAGTTGAAGTCTTGTCTGCCGTAGTTGTAGGAGAGGCGGCTCCTTTCGATACAGTACCACCTCTCATAGGAATGGCTCTTAACCCATGGGTAGGGAGCCGTAGCTATCCCTGCGCTGATGCACACTGTTGAGTTGTGACCCTGTTACGGTAGCTAAGCGGGACTGGCGTTATGTCTCCGCGTTTAGTCCCCAGGGGCTGATACATTGAGCTGAGGAAGCGAACCTGGGTCGCGTCTTCTAGCCTCAACCGGGTCACATTCTAGCTCGGTAGCTAAGCGGGACAAATGTTGTGGCCCTGATTTTCCACTTATTTTGGGCCGTTGTGGGATTATGGATTTGGTCCTAGACTACCCCGGTAAGCAAGTGGGATATGTGTGATGTCTCAAGTTTTGATCTCCTAGGCCAGCGTTGGTAACTGGCCTCTCGGCCACACTGATAAACATCAATGTAACTGTAGTGGCATACCAATAGGTTGAAAAAGAAGGGGGCACAATTCATATCTCGGTTTCTCTTCTAGGTAGCTGTCTTGATATACGACTGGGCAGTTTGCAGTGCGATACTTCTTTCAGCCTGGTTCATTGCTGGCAATAAGAATGTCGTAGAGGACAAGTTGACTCGTTGGGATCGGTTAGTTAGGTAAGAACTGTCTTTGCATCCCCTAGTAGTGATGAGGCTAATGACTTTGTGGGATTCCCCGACTATAGATGTGTTTGTCACAAGCTTCAATAATAAATTGCCAGTCTATTGCTCACCATAGCGAGACCCGGTAGCAGCACTTGAGGACACACGGCCTCGACGACCATGCCTTAACGCCGTTCCGGATTCTATGAAGGGTGTTAAATAAGGATCTGGCATCTCATAATCTAAAGTTGACCTTGATATCCCAGAAATGGCTGCAAGCAGGATGGTAACAATACCACCTGCTTCTACTCGTGGAAACTCCGAGCCACATTGATAGTGTCACAGACACACTGCTTGCAAAGAGTGCTAGTCGTGCAGAGCACGACATTTTCTAGCAAGGTGCAGGGTTCCTACCGGGTACAATCTATATTGTAGGGAGAGAACTGGGTCAAATGCCAAGACCTGTTTGGCATTGACTTCCTCCCTCCTAAGAGGTAAGTCATCCCCTAGAGTGACGGAACAAATGACGAATTTGAAAGTAAGTTGTATTTTTACTAATGATACATACCTTGAGCTATTTATATAGATTGGCCCACCAGCCCTATCCCCCAAGAAAGTCCTGCCTGTAAGTAAAGTGGGTGCTCATCCCAGGTGTGTGAGTGAGCTGGGTAGCCAGCTACCCTCACCCCTCCCGCTAACTAGCGGTTGGATTAGTTATCCCTCACTAAAATCTTATGGCTCGTCTTTCAGCTACACCGAAAGTAATATCCCCTACAAATAGCTCCAGTTTTGTATAGTTAGGAAAAATACAAATTATTTTTAAAGTTTGTGATATTTAGTATATGAGAAGATACAAGATGAGCTAATGGGGAAGAGGAAGGTTCAGTGGCACCTGTTGTTTTGTTACAATACATCATCAAACATTTTAAATGATTATTATTATTATTATTATTATTACTATCCAAGCTACAACCCTAATTGGAAAAGCAAGATGCTATAAGCCCAGGGGCTCCAATAGGGAAAAATAGCCCAGTGAGGAAAGGAAATAAGGAAATAAATAACTGAAGAGAACAAATTAACAATAAATCATTCTAAAAAAGGTAATGTCAAAAGAGATATATCATATATAAACTATTAACAACGTCAACAACAAATATGTCATATATAAACTATAAAAAGACTCATGTCCGCCTGGTCAACAAAAAAGCATTTGCTCCAACTTTGAACTTTTGAAGTTCTACTGATTCAACAACCCGATTAGGAAGATCATTCCACAACTTGGTAACAGCTGGAATAAAACTTCTAGAGTACTGCGTAGTATTGAGTCTTATGATGGAGAAGGCCTGGCTATTAGAATTAACTGCCTGCCTAGTATTACGAACAGGATAGAATTGTCCAGGGAGAGCTGAATGTAAAGGATGGTCAGAGTTATGAAAAATCTTATGCAACATGCATAATGAACTAATTGATCGACGGTGCCAGAGATTAATATCTAGATCAGGAATAAGAAATTTAATAGACCGTAAGTTTCTGTCCAACAAATTAAGATGAGAATCAGCAGCTGAAGACCAGACAGGAGAACAATACTCAAAACAAGGTAGGATAAAAGAATTAAAACACTTCTTCAGAATAGATTGATCACCGAATATCTTAAAAGACTTTCTCAATAAGCCAATTTTTTGTGCAATTGAAGAAGACACAGACCTTATATGTTTCTCAAAAGTAAATTTGCTGTCAAGAATCACACCTAAAATTTTGAAAGAGTCATACAAATTTAAAGAAACATTATCAATACTGAGATCCGGATGTTGAGGAGCCACCGTCCTTGACCTACTTACAATCATACTTTGAGTTTTGTTAGGATTCAACTTCATACCCCATAATTTGCACCATGCACTAATTTTAGCTAAATCTCTATTAAGGGATTCACCAACCCCAGATCTACATTCAGGGGATGGAATTGATGCAAAGAGAGTAGCATCATCTGCATAGAAGTTGTTATATTGTACACAGATTTCATGTCTTTATTTTGGTAATCTCATAGAATTTTATTTAGTGTAATAGATTTATTATATACAGTACTATACTTTGTATATATGGTAGTTTTGATATAATTTTCATCCAGAATTCTAATGTAGACACTTTTTTTTTCCAGCTTGGCCATGAGCCTATGCAACCTTACAAGTCTCGGACCATTTTTGGAAGAGAGGCGTTTTATTACCCTAGTGTCTTTGGATACAGTAAGTACTGCTGTATTGATTTTAGTTCTCTACTATACGTGAACTGTGAACATAAATTACTTTGCGTTTTTCAATATTAATCTTACCCGATGATCATGTAGCTGCAACTCTGTTGCCCGACAGAAAAAACCTAAGGTCGGGATACGCCAGCGATCGCTATACAGGTGGGGGTGTACAACAACAGCGCCATCTGTCGAGTAGGTACTCAGGTACTTCTTGTCAACAAGAACCAATTTTTCCTCTGTCGTGCCACCGGCAAGACCTACTTGATACGCTGTTGTTTCTGGAGTTGATTTCACGCTTTTTGGTGATGTATTCTCTCTAGATATTAGCTTTCGCTGTACAGGAGTTATTATCATTACCTTATCAAGCTTTTTTGATTAGTTTTGGATTAATTGTTGACGACTTTGATAGATTTTGGATTCCCCCCTTGGCTAATTCAAGATGTCTGACCATTCTCAAGTCCCTAAGTACAGGCAGTGTAGCGCTAGGGACTGTTCTAGGCGTCTTCCGAAGGCCTCTATAGATCCTCACACCGTTTGTTCCAATTGTAGGGGTAAATCCTGTCAATTGGAAGATCGATGTGAGGAATGCGCTGGGCTTTCGGAATTCTATTTTAATGAATTCCTTAAGAATGCACGTAGGCTAGAGAAGGATAGGATCAGGAGGAGTTCGTCTCGCTCTTTTGATTTTTCCTCTCCCCATGCCCCTCAACCTATTCCTTCCCCTGTAGTGGTGACTCCCGACCCTTCTACTAGTGCTCAACCCTCAATGGCGGACATGATGCGTGCCATTCAGGCTCTTGGTGACAGAGTGGAGTCATTAGCTAATGACCGCAATCAACTCTTGGCCGATGTCAAAGAGTTGAAAGAGAAAAGTGCAGTGGGAAGTGTAGTGAGTGCAAGTGCGGTGAAAAGTGTCAGTGTCAGTGTTACGCATGAGGGTGCATCTGTTCGTGCCAGTCGTCCTCCCAGTCCGGGACCTCTTGCAAGCTCCCAAGCCCAGGGGAGAAGCAATGTCGAAGGACCAAAGGGTTCGACAGGCCTTGATCAGCGTACGGATGTACCCTCAGTGGTTGCGGACGTATCTTGCAGAGATCGTCCCATCCACAAACAGACGAGTGAGCCCATTCATTCCTCGTCTGTGGAAGAAGTTTCTAGGCAGAAACGTTGGACCAAGGTCTCACGACCTCTCAAGCGCAAGGTCCCTTCCGAGCGAGTCCAACGGCCCAGGTGTAGCCACTGGGTCAGTTCGGACTCGCCGCAGTCTTCCGAAGACTGCACACCTCCCAAGAGAGGTAGAGTGGTTCCGCAGCAGGCAATCACTCCGTCTGTTGCCGCACCAACCACGGTAGACCCTAAGTGGCCTATGCTGCAGTCTATGCAGTCTCAGCTTGCTTCCTTCATGCAGGAGTATCGTGCTGAGAAGGTTGACACTGCTCCTGTTAACCTACAACCTGCCACGGTTGTGCGCTCAGCAGATACTGCGGCTGCCTGCTCCCACACTCCGCCTGTGAGAGCTCCACCACCGATGCGCAGTCGACCCTGCCAGACGCATGTTGACGTTAGCCGACGTGCGGCACCCTCCGTTGACATGCGTGAGCTACCGCATCAGCAGTGGGAAGGTGCTGTCAAGCTGCCGTGTTTTGACGCAATGCGGCAGTCTCCGCAACCCACGGCAGTCCCCACCACGCACCATCACTCCGCTTTTGTTGTTGCCAGCTCTCAGACTGACCAGCAGCGGCATGATGTTGGATCCAGTGCAGCTACGCATGCACCCGTGCTGCCGGATTCAGCCGTTCAGCTTTCTTCTCCACCTTTGCCGCTTCCTCCTCAGCATTCGGATGAAGGAGTATCTGATGACGACGAAGCTGCGCATTTGGACGATCCGCACTCCGACATAGAAGAACCCAAGACTACGCCTCCCTCCTTAGACTTTAGGAAAGTCCTTGCCCTGTTTAAGGAGTTGTATCCGGACCAGTTTGTGTCTGCAACCCCGCGCTCACCTCCCTCTGAGTTCGCTTTAGGCATGCAGTCAGCAGCTCCTGCCTTTACGAAACTCGTACTCGCGCGCTCATCCAAGAGAGCTTTAAGGGTACTGGGAGAGTGGTTGCAGTCCAAGAAGCAACTTGGGAAGACAGCATTCATCTTTCCACCGACCAAGCTTGCTTCCAAATCTAGCGTCTGGTATGCCACGGGAGAAGATCCCGGCTTGGGAGTTCCTGCCTCTGCCCAGGGCGACTTCTCAAGTCTGGTTGACTCTCCCCGCAGGCTGGCTATGAGACGCTCCAAGATTTGCTGGACCTTTTCGGACATGGACCATCTGTTGAAGGGAGTTTTTCGTGCTTTTGAGATCTTCAACTTCCTGGACTGGTGTTTGGGAGCGTTAAGCAGAAAGACCTCCCCTTCGGATAAGGACTCTGCCATGCTCATCATGTCATGCATGGATAAAGCCATTCGGGATGGGTCTGGCGAGCTTGCGGCTTCGTACGTGTCTGGAGTTCTTAAGAAGCGAGATCACCTTTGCTCCTTCTTGTCTGCGGGGATCACTCCATGTCAGAAGTCGGAGTTGATGTTTGCTCCGCTTTCCAAGTGTCTCTTTCCGGAAGAGCTGATCAAGGGGATTGCCGACTCGTTGATCCAGAAGGATACCCATGACCTGGTGGCTTCATCCGCACGTAAAGTCACAGCTTTACCTTCCGTGCCTAGACCTAGGATGGACACACCAGCGTCTAGGTTCATTCCGCCCTTTCGTGGCAGAACCTCCAGCAGAGGAGGTACCCGTGCCGACAGTCAACGTGGCAAAAAGAAGAAGGGTTCCAAGTCATCAAGAGGCAGAGTCTGACTGCCAACCTCTCCAGACAGCAGTGGGAGCCAGGCTCAAGAACTACTGGCAAGCCTGGGAGAACAGGGGTGCAGACGCACAGTCTGTGAAGTTGCTAAGAGAGGGGTACAGGATTCCATTCTTGCGCAAGCCCCCTCTAGCAACTACTCCCATCGACCTCTCTCCCAGGTACAAAGAGGAGGACAAGAGGCTAGCTTTACAGCAAGAGGTGTCTCTCTTGCTACAAAAGGGAGCGGTAGTCATAGTCCGGGACCATCAATCCCCGGGCTTCTACAACCGTCTCTTCTTAGTAGCGAAGAAGACAGGAGGGTGGAGACCGGTGCTGGACGTCAGTGCTCTCAATGCTTTTGTCACCAAGCAGACGTTCACCATGGAGACGACGAAGTCGGTGCTAGCATCGGTCAGGAAGGAAGACTGGATGGTCTCGTTGGACCTAAAGGACGCGTACTTTCACGTCCCCGTCCATCCAGACTCCCAACCTTTCCTAAGGTTCGTCTTTGGAAAGGTCGTTTACCAGTTCCAAGCCCTGTGCTTTGGCCTAAGCACGGCACCTCTAGTGTTTACCAAACTGATGAGGAAAATTGCCAAATTCCTGCATTTGGCAGACATCAGAGCCTCCCTCTATTTGGACGACTGGCTTTTAAGAGCTGCGTCAAGTCGTCGCTGTCTGGAGAATCTCAAATGGACTATGGATCTGACCAAGGAATTGGGTCTCCTGGTCAATATAGAAAAGTCCCAACTCGTCCCATCCCAAACTATAGTCTATCTAGGTATGGAGATTCAGAGTCGAGCTTTTCGGGCTTTTCCGTCGGCCCCCAGAATCAGTCAAGCCCAAGAATGCATCCAGAGCATGCTGAAAAGGTACCGATGTTCAGTCAGACAGTGGATGAGTCTAACAGGGACGCTTTCATCCCTGGCCCTGTTCATCGCGTTAGGGAGACTCCACCTCCGACCCCTTCAGTTTCATCTAGCTGCTCACTGGAGAAAGGACATGACGCTAGAAGCGGTCTCAGTTCCTATATCCGAAGAGATGAAGTCTGCACTGACTTGGTGGAAGAACAGCATTCTTCTCAAGGAAGGTCTACCACTGGCTGTTCAGACCCCCGACCACCTTCTCTTCTCGGACGCATCGGACACGGGCTGGGGTGCGACACTGGACGGACGGGAATGCTCGGGCACGTGGAATCCGGATCAAAGAGCACTTCACATCAACTGCAAGGAGCTACTGGCAGTTCATCTGGCCTTGAGAAGCTTCAAGTCCCTCCTTCTAGGCAAGGTGGTGGAGGTGAACTCCGACAACACCACAGCCTTGGCGTACATCTCCAAGCAAGGAGGGACTCATTCGAGGAAGTTGTTCGAGATCGCAAGGGACCTCCTCACCTGGTCAAGAGATCGAAAGATATCGCTTGTAACGAGGTTCATTCAAGGCGACATGAATGTCATGGAAGACCGCCTCAGCCGGAAGGGTCAGGTCATCCCCACAGAGTGGACCCTTCACAAGAATGTTTGCAGCAGACTATGGGCCCTGTGGGGTCAGCCCACCATAGATCTGTTCGCTACCTCGATGACCAAGAGGCTCCCAAATTATTGCTCACCGATTCCGGACCCAGCAGCAGTTCACGTAGATGCCTTTCTTCTGGATTGGTCCCATCTAGACCTGTATGCATTCCCCCCGTTCAAGATTGTCAACAAGGTACTGCAGAAGTTTGCCTCTCACGAAGGGACACGGTTGACGTTGGTTGCTCCCCTCTGGCCCGCGAGAGAATGGTTCACCGAGGTACTGCAATGGCTAGTAGACGTTCCCAGGACTCTTCCTCTAAGAGTGGACCTTCTGCGTCAGCCGCACGTAAAGAAGGTACACCCAAGCCTCCACGCTCTTCGTCTGACTGCCTTCAGACTATCGAAAGACTCTCAAGAGCTAGAGGCTTTTCGAAGGAGGCAGCCAGAGCGATTGCCAGAGCAAGGAGGACATCCACTCTCAAGGTCTACCAGTCAAAATGGGAAGTCTTCCGAAGCTGGTGCAAGGCGAATTCAGTTTCCTCAACCAGTACCTCTGTAACGCAGATAGCTGACTTCCTTTTACATCTAAGGAATGTAAGATCCCTATCAGCTCCTACGATCAAAGGTTACAGAAGCATGTTGGCAGCAGTCTTCCGCCACAGAGGCTTAGATCTTTCCACCAACAAAGATCTACAGGACCTCCTTAAGTCTTTTGAGACCTCAAAGGAGCGTCGGTTAGCCACACCAGGTTGGAACTTAGACGTGGTTTTAAGGTTCCTGATGTCAGCAAGGTTCGAACCGCTTCAATCAGCCTCTTTTAAAGATCTCACTTTGAAGACTCTTTTCCTCGTTTGCTTAGCAACAGCTAAAAGAGTCAGTGAGATACACGCCTTCAGCAGGAACATAGGTTTTACATCTGAAACGGCTACATGTTCCTTACAGCTTGGTTTTTTAGCTAAAAACGAGCTCCCTTCTCGTCCTTGGCCCAAATCGTTCGAGATCCCAAGCCTGTCCAATTTGGTTGGAAACGAACAAGAGAGAGTACTATGCCCAGTAAGAGCTCTTAAGTACTATTTAAGACGTACAAAGCCATTACGAGGACAATCAGAAGCTTTATGGTGTTCTATTAAGAAACCTGCTTTACCGATGTCGAAGAACGCAGTTTCTTATTACATCAGGCTTTTGATTAGAGAAGCCCATTCTCATCTGAATGAGGAAGACCATGCTTTGCTGAAGGTAAGGACACATGAAGTTAGAGCTGTCGCTACTTCAGTGGCCTTCAAACAGAACCGTTCTCTGCAGAGTGTAATGGATGCAACCTATTGGAGAAGCAAGTCAGTGTTCGCATCATTTTACCTTAAAGATGTCCAGTCTCTTTACGAGAACTGCTACACCCTGGGACCATTCGTAGCAGCGAGTGCAGTAGTAGGTGAGGGCTCAACCACTACATTCCCATAATCCCATAACCTTTTTTAATCTTTCTCTTGAAATGCTTTTTATTGTTGTTTTTGGGTTGTACGGAAGGCTAAGAAGCCTTTCGCATCCTGGTTGATTTGGCGGGTGGTCAAATTCTTTCTTGAGAAGCGCCTAGATTAGAGGTTGTGATGAGGTCCTTTAGTATGGGTTGCAGCCCTTCATACTTCAGCACCTAGGAGTCGCTCAGCATCCTAAGAGGATCGCTAGGCTCAGTAAGGAAGACGTACTTAAAAAGGCAGAGTAATGGTTCAAGTCGACTTCCTTACCAGGTACTTATTTATTTTATGTTTGTTATTTTGAATAACTGCTAAAATGAAATACGGGATACTTAGCTTCTAATGTTAACATGTATGCTGGTCTCCACCCACCCCCCTGGGTGTGAATCAGCTACATGATCATCGGGTAAGATTAATATTGAAAAATTTTATTTTCCTTAGTAAAATAAATTTTTGAATATACTTACCCGATGATCATGAATTTAAGGACCCTCCCTTCCTCCCCATAGAGACCCAGTGGACCGAGGAGAAAATTGGTTCTTGTTGACAAGAAGTACCTGAGTACCTACTCGACAGATGGCGCTGTTGTTGTACACCCCCACCTGTATAGCGATCGCTGGCGTATCCCGACCTTAGGTTTTTTCTGTCGGGCAACAGAGTTGCAGCTACATGATCATCGGGTAAGTATATTCAAAAATTTATTTTACTAAGGAAAATAACATTTTATTATATTGGTGATGTAATTGTGGTTTATGTTTGATACTTGTGATTAAGGGCTTTTCAATGGAAGTACCTTTCTGTTATAAAGGTACTATACAGTAATACTGTACCGTATTGTTTATATAGTGGTACAAGGGAGAAAAATAACTAAACCCTGGAGTAATTGAATTTACACTTTGAATAAATAGATTGATGCATCATTTTGTAAGAGGGCTGTGGTGATCTCATTTCCAGTTGCAGTAGTACTGTACGGAAAAAAATGTTTTCATTATAATAGTAGCTTTGCTGTTCAATGTACAGTACTATACGTGTAGTAATGTTGGAGTAAAGATGGATTTAAAGAAGCCAATATGTAACAAATTGACCAAAAGTATATCTACACACATTTGGATTTTTTAATAAAATATGATATATTTGAATTACAAATATATGTGCATGAAAAATAACGCCCTTTTGATGAACAGATGCTATTAGCAAGTTGACTAGCAGTGATTGAGTGTAATAATTTTGAGGGGCTAATTTAAAGGCAATCAGTAGTTGTTCCAACACGGAGTACTTACCTCGAACTACTTTCTTAGGAGTATCTGGGATCTCCTCCCAACCAACCAGAATTTTGTGTAGTTTACCCTATCTCCGTTTTCTATTCGAAGGAACCTCTGGCAGAAGGATACGCGCCATGAGGCGACCCAGGGTCAGAGAGCGTGCCCGCTAAGGTCTCAACCTTCAGTAAGTTTTCTGGTTGCGTCGTGATTACACGCCGCGCGCTCTTCACCCAGTGCGACCCTTTGTGTCTCATGCGGTACCCACGCGGTCCCCTCGTGTTCAAACCTTACCTTATCCTACCTTTCCCTCTGTGTTCCTGTGTCGATTGGTGCTTGTGTGTTGCGTTATGGAGCATCCCCGCCGTTGCCCTGGGCCTATGGCCGGTAAATCTTGTGGGGCCTTTCTTTCCAAGCCGGAAGTCGATCCCCACTCTTTGTGTTCGTCGTGTAGGGGCAGTGTGTGTTCCCCTACAGCCACGTGTCCGGAGTGCGAGTCCTGGAACGAGATTCAGTGGGTGCGCTATGGCACTAAGAAGAAGAAGGCGACCAAGAGATCGCCGAAGAAGTCCAGCTTTGCCTCGCCCTTAGCGTCGCCCGATGTCTCTTCGGAGAGGGGTTCTCTGCCGCCTTCCCCTACCCAGAGTAGGGGACGAGGTAAGTCCATTGCGGGGAAGCGGCCCATTGCTCTTCCCCAGGAGTCTGTGATGTCTGTTGATGGGGATGTTGTGTCGGTTCAGGCAAGTGGGGGGCCTGAGGGAGGGACGGAAGTGTGTTCGGGAGACGAGGTCCTGATGCCAGCAGGGCCCGTCTCTACCGACGATCCGATGTGGGGGAAGGCCGCTACAGCCTCTTCCCCTGCATCCTGGATCTGTGTTTCAGGTACGTCAGTGACCGGGGGAGACGCCGAGAAGGAAGATTCGCCAAGTTCGGACCCCCTCGCATGGGTGCCTCCTAGGATGCCCTTCAGGTCGCCCAGGAGACTGGAGGAGGAGTTCGACACCTGGATCGCCCGCAAGAAGGTGCCTCGCTCTCCCCCGGCGCCGTCGCAAACGCTCCCGCCCGTCTTTCTTCAACCTTCTTCGTCAGCAGACCGGCACGAAGCCCCACCAGCAACTCGAGACGCTTCGGACGACTCGGCGGATTCGCGCTCCTACCAGTCAACGGCCTCCTCTTTCAGGTCAGACTCCTTCTCCTCGGAGGACGAAGGACCTAGGGACTCAAGGAGGAGACGGGAGAGGTCCCGTTCCCGTTCACACTACGCCAGAAGACGTTCCAGATCACCCAGGAGGAAGCACAAGAGGAGCCGTTCGTCGAAAGGCGAGTGGGTGCGGGTCACCATCCCCCGTAGCCACCTCCTAGGAGCTTCAGCAGCCCCGAGTACCTATGGCTGGCTCCCTGGAGCTCCTTCACCGTCCTCACGACACGGCTCCTCCAGCAGACCCGATCACCGACGGAGGTCGTCGCCCCTTCTGCCTGGCAGCTTTGTCCCGGCCTCCGGCCCTTCGACGGCCCTCCCGGAACGTAAGAACCAGCCAGCTGGCACGGGGAAGCCCGCAGTTCCATGGAACCCCGCAGGAGGGAGTAGACCCATGACAGCTACTCTCGTCCCAGCGGAGCTGCCCGTGCAGCGAGTCGACTCGCCAATGGCTCGGCACGAAAGGAAGGTGCCTCCCCCTCGGCACCTCACACGGAACCCTCCGTCTTCGACGTGGAGACTCAGGCGGAGGACCAGATAGCCGAAGGCCTCGTGGAGGGAGGAGAATGCTCGATGGACGAGGTCTCCACCTATAGGAAGGTCTTAGCCCTCATCAGGCGTCATCATAGGCTAGATGAGCTGAAACCCGCGACAGAACAAGCCTGGCTCTCTGGACTTAGCAGGATGGTGGATAGTCCTGTGCAAAGAAGCCTTCGCTGGCCCTTCCCCTGGCGAAGGAGGTTAGGCTGGGTATGGACCACATAGATAGGTTCATAGCCAGCCAGACGGACGCCCCCAGGAATCAGAGCGCCTCCAAACTCCTCCAGGATCTGAAAACGCAGAAACGCTTTATCTCGCGGAGGGGCGTCGCGGAGGTCCCTGTATGGTTGAGCCAGCGATTGCTATCCGGAACCAGGGAGCGGTGGAGGATAGGGCATCCTCCGCTCCAGTGTGTTTTTCCCCGACGGAAACCTCCATGATGGAGGATATGGCCCGGGATCTTGTGTATGTCTCTTCATGGGTGGACTGGTGGGCCTGCACGTTGGTGGGCTTTCAGGCTTCTCACGACCTCTCCGTCCCCGTGAATCAGTCCTTGCTGAGGGAACTGATTAGTTTTGGCGGGAAAGCGCTCAAGTTCCTCTCATACCAGTCCCTCTCTCAGGCAGCCAACTGGGTCCTGCGGAAGAGGGACACCATCCTGAGCAAGCTAGTTAGAAGACTGCATGACCGAGAGGCGAGAGCCCTGAGGAGCTTACCTCTGTGGGGGGAGTCAGTGTTCCCCCTGAAGGAAGTAGAGGAGACTATGGAGAGGGTCAGGAAGCTCAAGAAAGCGGGAGATCCCAGACCCCCACCTGCAAGACGACCAGCCCACAGGAGATCCTCTTCAGATGTCCCTCACCCATCCCGCACTTCGCCTTTTCAGCCTAGAAGAGACTCCCCGTCGGTGTCTTGGCACCAGTCCTCGCAGCCCTTCCGTAGGGGTACCTCGGCCCCAGCGTCAAACTTCAGGTCTTCCTATTCTAACTCCAGGAGAGGGCGTTCCAGCCGCACCTCTAGAAGGAAATAGGAAGGGAGGCCCCTGCTCCTGCCGAAGCCTCAGGTAGGGGGATGCCTCAAACACTCTTGGCAAGCTTGGCGGGACCACGGGGCAGACCCGTGGACCGTAGCAGTACTGAAGGAGGGGTACAGGTTGCCCTACCCAGCGGAACCGCCCCCTCTGATCCCAGACCAACAGGCGGAGTTGTTGGCGCCCAAGGACCCCTTGAGAAGGACAGCATTGCAGGAGGAATTATCAGCCATGCTAGCCAAAGGGGCGGTAGAACCAGTCAGGAATCCAGGACTGGGGTTCTACAGCAGACTCTTCCTGGTGGAGAAAGCGACAGGGGGTTGGAGACTGGTCATAGATCTTTCGGCCCTCAACAAGTTTGTGTGCAAGACCGACTTCAAGATGGACACCCCGAAGTTGGTCTTGGCGGCCTTGAGAGAAGACGACTACATGATGTCCACAGATCTCAAGGACACCTACTTCCAAATCCCTGTCCACTCCTCCAGCAGGAAGTTCCTAAGGGTAAAGGGGGGTACCCAGACATTACAATTCAGAACCCTCTGCTTCGGACTGTCGACAGCTCCTCAGGTCTTCACGATTATCTTCGCAACAGTCTCAGCCTGGGTACACGAACAGGGCATCCTCCTGATTTGGTACCTAGACGACTGGTTGTTGCTTTCAACCTCAGAGGGAGAACTGAGGGAGCAAGGCGCGAAGCTTCTGTGGTTCTGCGGCGTCCTGGGTATCACTATCAACCTGGAGAAGTCACAGCTGATACCTTCCACCAGGATAACCTACCTAGGGATGGTTCTAGACTCCCGGTTGGCGCGAGCCTTCCCCCCCTCGGAGAGACTAAACAATCTAGATCAGATTCTTCGGCCCTTCCTAGCAGGCCAGCCCAGGAGAGCCAAGGACTGGCAAAGATTGATAGGCCACCTAGTGTCATTGGAGAAGTTGGTCCCCCAGGGGAGGCTCCAACTCAGGGGCGTTCAATGGAACCTGAAGGAGCTCTGGAACCAGGGGCACTTCTCGCACAAAATAGTCCCGGTGTCCCTGGAAACGAACGAAGTTCTGAAGTGGTGGCACGACAGGTCAAACACCCTCAAAGGAATGCTCCTCGCAGTCGACCCTCCGGAGATGCTGCTGTTCACGGACGCATCCAAGGACGGTTGGGGAGCCCATCTTCTCGACAAGTCAGCGAGAGGAAAATGGGACTTTGAGGAGAGGAGTCGTCACATAAACGTGCTAGAACTGATGGCCGTGCAAAGGGCATGCCAAGAATTTGCCCATCTACTCCGGGGAAACACAGTGGCTCTGATGTGCGGCAACGCCACAGTGGTGGCCTACGTGAAAAAGCAGGGAGGACTGAAGTCGAAGGAGCTGTGCAGTCTCACAACGGAATTCCTGGAATGGGCGGAGGAGGAACAGATCAAAATCACTTCCAAGTTCATTCCGGGAAAGAAGAACGTCTTAGCCGTCGGTCTCAGCAGGATGGGTCAAGTAGTAGGGTTGGAATGGTCCCTACACCCGGGAGTGGCCCAGACCATCATCCTGAAGTGGGGCTCTCCAGTAATAGGCCTCTTCGCCATGAGGCTAAAAGCACAGCTCCCCGTGTTTTGTTCTCCTGTGCCAGATCCGACAGCAGCGTTCGAGGACGCCTTTCAACATCCGTGGGACAATCTCGACGTATACGCCTTTCCTCTCTTCGGGATGCTCAGACAAGTTCTCAACAGAGTGAGGCGGGCGAACAACCTGTGGATGACTTTGGTAGCGCCCTGGTGGCCGGAGAGAGAATGGTTCGCGGACCTAAAGGAACTGGCGCGACTTCCACCTTGGCCCCTTCCGGACACCCCAGACCTTCTCCGGCAACCTCACTTCCAAAGGTGGCACGAAAACCCTCGGTCCCTCCGCCTTCACGCGTGGAGGTTATCGAGCGCCTCCTGAGGAGGGAAGGATATTCGTCGAAGACTGCGTCAAGGATGTCAGGTTATCTAAGACGGTCCTCGGTAGCGGTATACCAAGCAAAGTGGGCTACCTTTACGAAATGGTGCACCTTGAAGAACATCAGGCCGTTAGCGGCCTCCATTCACGAGATAGCCGACTTCCTGGTCTATCTGAGGGACGAAGTGGGCACGTCCATACCAGCCATCAAAGGAGTTCGGGCAGCGTTGAGCCAAGTCTTCCTACTGAAGGGTTTCAACCTAGGAGCCTCCAGACAGATCTCGATGCTCATCAAGAGCTTCGAGCAGTCGTGTTCCCCCCAGGCCATTAGGGTGCCCCAGTGGGATGTGGCTAGAGTGTTGAAAGTGCTTTCGGAGCCTCCCTTCGAACTCCTCAAATATATCCTAGACAAGGAGCTCACCCTCAAGATGGTCTTCCCGTTAGCCCTTGCGTTGGC
Source organism: Palaemon carinicauda (assembly GCF_036898095.1). Classification (NCBI taxonomy): domain Eukaryota; kingdom Metazoa; phylum Arthropoda; class Malacostraca; order Decapoda; family Palaemonidae; genus Palaemon; species Palaemon carinicauda. Next base: position 10,782,486 of record NC_090763.1, read on the forward strand.
GAAGAGAGTAAGTGAGATCCATGGGCTGTCATACGAGGTCTCACACTCGAAGGGGTGGCGAGAAGCAACTTTCAGGTTCTTACCTAACTTTGTAGCCAAGACCCAGAACCCAGCGGTTTGGGACCCTAGGTTTGAAGAGTTCACAGTGCCAGCGATTCCGCGTTCGGACAACCCGAGGGACTTGCTACTATGCCCGGTCGGAGGACTGCCAGACTTCGACCTGGGATCAAGAGTCTGTTGGTCTCCTCAGTAGTGAAGAAGCCGGTCTCTAAGAACACGATCTCCTTCTGTCTACGGCAGGTTATCATGAGAGCCTACGGCAGTTCGTGGGTCTCCCTTTCGGTAAAACCGAGACCCCATGACATTAGGGGCCTGAGCACCTCCTTGGCCTTCGAGAGAAACATGGCAGTGGGCCAGATCCTGAGGGCAGGCACTTGGTCAAGGCAGTCCACCTTTACAGCTCACTACCTAAAGGAATGTTCTAGGAAATCTTTGGACGGTTTCTCGATTGGTCCCGTCATCTCTGCGCTCCAGAAGATTTAAGGTGTAGCCCTGGGGAAGCCGTGGGCGGTAAGTCCAAGAAACTAGACACAGGTTCCTTCCTTACCTTTCCCCCTCTATCACCCTTCCCCTACATGGCCCTTGATTCCTTCACCTTCCATGGGATACACAGTCAATGAATGAATACGTCTCTAAGGGTTATTACAGAGGTGAGTTACTTAGACACTAAGATAGTTTTGCGAAGTTTTCCCTCATTTCCCGTTTCTATTTTTGGGTCGGCAGAACCTAGCCTCCTATCTAGGCTCGTTTTTTCCGTTCATCACGGTCTCTAGGTCCGGAAGGACACTCCCACCTCCTAAGGTATAAGTCTCCTAAGAAAGTAGTTCGAGGTAAGTACTCCGTATTGGAACAAATCACAAATTTTAAGTAATTTGTATTTTTCCTAACAGTACTTACCTCGAACTACGTTCGGGTTATGGCCCACCCATCCTGCCCCGAGTGCCTTACAGGACTATTAGAAACCTATCTATCATAAAACTTACTGAAGGTTGAGAACTGAGCGAGCACGTTCTCTGACCCTGGGTCGCCTCATGGCGCGTATCCTTCGGCCAGAGGTTCCCCCGCATAGAAAACAGAGATAGGGTAAACTACACAAAATTCTGGTCGGTTGGGAGGAGATCCCAGATACTCCTAAGAAAGTAGTTCGAGGTAAGTACTGTTAGGAAAAATACAAATTACTAAAAATTTGTGATTTTTATTTTTTATTGAAATCCCACTGATTTAAAGTTTTAAGACCGCTCATGAATGGCAAAGGCAAGGGAAAGTGACATTGCCCTATCAAGCAGGACAATGCCCTAGAGACTGACCATATATACATGTGATCAGTGCTCAAGCCCCTCTCCACCCAAACCCCTTTCCACCTAAGCTAAGACCAAGGAGGACCAGGCAATGGTTGCTGATGGCTCAGCAGATATAGTAGGCCCATAGGCTCCCCCAAACCCCCATCCCTGCTTAGCTCACAAGGATGGTGAGGTTGCATCAACCAAAGGAATTAACTAGTTTAAACGGGACCCGAGCCCCAGTCTGGCAATCACCAGTCAGGGACATTATCACATAGGCCACCACAACGTAGTTAAGCCAGGTTCATTGCTTTGCCCGAAGGCTTGCTAGCCATTTTAGATTTCAAAAACTGTAAAATCAATAAAAAGCAGAGTTACAATTTTTACTGATAGCCGTTCATGTTTTTGATAGCAGCTATGTTAGGGAGGGGGAAGTACGGGGATGTGATTACAGACGCTCCCCAACTTACGAACGAGTTACGTTCCGAACGATCGTTCGTAAGTTCAAACTGTTCGTAAGTTGCTTCAGTGCCATATTTTGTATTATAATTTATGTTTAAGGCATATACAGTACTGTATAAGTATATTGAAGGTTTATATAAGTATGTTTAAGTATGTTTAAGGCTTGTATAAGTAACCTGTATTGGTTTGTACTGAAAAAAACATTTAATAAAATGGAGAGAATACGTACAGTACTGTACTACGTATGTTAGAGAGAGAGAGAGAGAGAGAGAGAGAGAGAGAGAGAGAGAGAGAGAGAGAGAGAGAGAGAGAGAGAGGTTAGTTTACTGAATTGTTTTATTTCAATTTTGACCGACGGAATCATTCTTTGTAGAGTATACGTCACGTATATTGTGACGTCATGTATTTGGCGGAAGAGCGCTGACAAACCGAATGATTTCCTTTCATTATGTTGCCGAGTAATCTTATTACAGAATTCTCATAATCGAAACACCGAGTAACGATATCAAGTGTTTTAGTGGTCTGTATCATTAGTTATGAGATTAGTAGCCTACAACTTACCGTAAAGTTAAGAAAAAAAAAAGTCTGATGTTATATTTCTTCTGGCGGAAGGCGAGAGGCAAATCAAGTGATTTTCTTCCGATCCGTTACTATTCCCATAATCGAAACATCGAATAAGGATATAAAGAATTTTTTAATATTTTCAAAGAAATATGAAGACTTAACTGCATTAAAAATCAAAATACGGAGAGAGAGAGAGAGAGAGAGAGAGAGAGAGAGAGAGAGAGAGAGAGAGAGAGAGAGAGAGAGAGAGAGAGAGAGAGAGAGAGGGGTGGGGGGTTGCGTATTCCGTTTATAACTAATAATAAGGTCTATCAACGAACTGTATGGAAAATGTGATACCCTATAATATATTAGCGCTGTTGTAATATTCACTATGAAGAGATTTCGAATATCAAGAAAATTATATAAATCAGTGTTATTCGTACTATATGTGCGCATAATCGTAATACTGCAGCGTCACCTTGAGATCAGCTGATCTCCCAACCAAAAGTAAATCAAAAGTAATTGTTGATTATTGAAATGCTCAAGAAATTAAAAAAAAAAAATATGAACGTGCTTTAATAAACCACAATTAAACACAATAATGTCTAATGAAATATGAAGGCTTAATATTGAACGAAAAATTGAATACTGTATGAAGCTTTAGAATTAACTACCCGTATGCGATTGACAGAGCGAGCACACACACACACACAGAAAGAGCTACAATGATTTCGCATGATACCTAATAATAAGAACTGTAGGGAAACTGATTTTCTGTAACATATTGGCGCTGATGTAATATTCATCTTGAAGATATTTCTAATATGTTAAGAAATAAAAAAAAAAAATGCCAAAAGTCTGATGACGTTATATTTCTTCTGACGGAAGGCGAGAGGCAAATCAAGTGGTTTTCTTCCGATCCGTTACTATTCCCTTAATTGAAACATCGAATAAGGATATAAAATTTTTTTTAATAATTTTCAAAGAAATGTGAAGATTTAACTGCATTAAAAATCAAAATACGAGAGAGAGAGAGAGAGAGAGAGAGAGAGAGAGAGAGAGAGAGAGAGAGAGAGAGAGAGAGAGAATTTAACTTGAAATGAAATCTACGGATGTTTACGAACATGTTTGGACTTCCTTCAATTTGTGTTCGTATGTACCGTTGTTCGTAACTCGAATGTTCGTAAGTAGGGGAGCATCTGTACTATCGTTACAAGAGATATACAGTACTGTATGATGAAAGCATATAGTCTTCCTCTGTACAGAGAGACAAAATGTGATAAGATATAATAATTTAAAATTTTGTTCACTAGTACATCTCACAACACTGTATATATGAGACAAAAGCACAGGATAATTACGATGATATTTCGCGGGAACCTTGCAATAAGTTATATATTAGTCGGATCCATTCTAACTCGGATATATCTAATTTGCTGGATCTGACTTAGCAGCTACTTGAGTATATCCTTTAGTTTACTCCTGGATTCTCTTATTGATTTGAATGATGCTAGTCATCATAGAGAAAAGAAAATTGAATTCATTGCTGGAAAAAATTTTCCCTAAACTCCTGTGTGTTGAAAGTTCTTGTAGTGTATTTGGGATAGGTAATAAGAGAGACTTGAAATGATGAAGCTTTTAATGTTGAAACTTGAAAGGTGGAATAAACAAGTATTATTCATATAAGTTGTCATTTAAGCTCTCTTAAATGGTGCAAGGTTGAATGGAGAGTTACTTGAGGAGGTGGATCAGTTTAAGTACTTGGGGTCTGTTGTTGCAGCAAATGGTGGAGTGGAAGCAGATGTACGCCAGAGAGTGAATGAAGGTTGCAAAGTGTTGGGGGCAGTTAAGGGAGTAGTAAAAAATAGAGGGTTGGGCATGAATGTTAAGAGAGTTCTTTATGAGAAAGTGATTGTACCAACTGTGATGTATGGATTGGAGTTGTGGGGAATGAAAGTGATGAAGAGGCAGAAATTGAATGTTTTTGAGATGAAGTGTCTAAGGAGTATGGCTGGTGTATCTCGAGTAGATAGGGTTAGGAACGAAGTGGTGAGAGTGAGAACGGGTGTAAGAAATGAGTTAGCAGCTAGAGTGGATATGAATGTGTTGAGGTGGTTTGGCCATGTTGAGAGAATGGAAAATGGCTGTCTGCTAAAGAAGGTAATGAATGCAAGAGTTGATGGGAGAAGTACGAGAGGAAGGCCAAGGTTTGGGTGGATGGATGGATGGAGTGAAGGAAGCTCTGGGTGATAGGAGGATAGATGTGAGAGAGGCAAGAGAGCGTGCTAGAAATAGGAATGAATGGGGAGCGATTGTGACGCAGTTCCGGTAGGCCATGCTGCTTCCTCCGATGCCTTAGATGACCGCGGAGGTAGCAGCAGTAGGGGATTCAGCATTATGAAGCTTCATCTGTTGTGGATAACGGGGGAGGGTGGGCTGTGGCACCCTAGCAGTACCAGCTGAACTCAGTTGAGTCCCTTGTTAGGCTGGGAGGAACGTAGAGAGTAGAGGTCCCTCTTTTTGTTTTTGTTTCATTTGTTGATGTCGGCTACCCCCCAAAATTGGGGGAAGTGCCTTGGTATATGTATGTATGTACTACTACTACTACTACTACTACTACTACTACTACTACTACTACTACTACTACTACTACTAACTAACAAAGCCATAACCCTGGTAGGAAAAGTAAGATGCTATAAGCCCAAGGGCTTCAACAGGGAAAAACAGCCCAGTGAAGAAAGGAAACAAGGAAATAAACAAACTACAAGAGAAGTAATTAACGATCAAAATAAATATTTTAAGAACAGTCGTACCGTAACATTAAATTAGATCTTTCATTTATAAACTATAAAAACTTGAAAAAGTAAGAGGAAGAGAAATAAAATAGAAGAGTGTGCCCAAGTGTACCCTCAAACAAGAGAACTCTAATCCAAAACAGTGGAAGGCCATGGTACAGAGGCTGTGGCACACCAAGACTAGAGAACGATGGGTTGACTTTGGAGTATCCTTCTCCTGAAAGTTGCTTACCATAACTAAAGAGTCTCATTTACTCTTACCCAGAGGAAAGTAGTCACTGAACAATTACATGCAGGAGTTAACCCCTTGAGTGAAAAAGAATTGTTTGGTAATCTCAGTGTTATTAAGTGTATGAGGATAGAGGACAAAATGAGTCGTAACCAGAGAGAGGGATCCAATGTAGCACTCTCTGGTTAGTCAAAGGACGCAATAATTCTCTAGCGGTAGTATCTCAACGGGGGGCGTGCCCTGGTCAACCTATTATGTAGGAGTAGATAACTAAAAACATCCTACAATATTAAAAATAATTCTTTTCAACATAAGTAGATTCTTGCGAGTTGATATAGCATTTGTTTATGTACAGTATTGTATTTAAATCTATTGTGTTGATGTAAACTAACTGCTAGTTTTATTCCAGTCTCGTTCATCAAGAAGCGTGATGGCTTCAAGGGATGCTACAGGGGATTGACCCCCAAGTTAGCCGCCAATATCGTCAGTGGCATTGCCTTCCAGAGGGTCACTGAGAGTATCAAGTTCAAGGTCTGTGTTTATTTACTAGTCAATTTCAATGTATAGGTATTTAAATTTGTGGTAATTTTTTTTAATTATATTTGACTTTTCAAGGATGATTGTTGTGTGTACTGCATGAAACTGACTTGGTCTGATACTAGGTTTTCATTATTTACCCTTTTAGTGTACACTTGATTACTAGTTGTTTCTACATTATACAAACCCAACATTCTTTACAATAGGTGAAGAAATCAGCGCTAGCTAACATCATCATCTCCTCCTACGTCTATTGACGCAAAGAGCCTCGGTTAGATTTCGCCAGTCGTCTCGATCTTGAGCTTTTAAATCAATACTTCTTCATTCGTCATCTCCTACTTCATGCTTCATAGTCCTTAGCCATGTAGGCCTGGGTCTTCCAAATCTTTTTTTGCCTTGTGGAGCCCAGTTGAAAGTTTGACATACGGTTATAAAAACATTTTTGCTCCTACACTGTAAACAAACCTTTTGTTCTTTACCATAGGAGAAGAGATCAGTGCTAGATGACGTACAGTCATTAGAACTTTTAATGTGTCAATAACCGTCTGGCTCAAATCTAGTGATAGCAGAGGGAAGCACTAACCTCCCCCTCCTTGCTCACTCATAACTTTATTACTTTGATTTCACTTGTGGTCGAAGACAGATGTCTCCTTCAGGCTTCCACGTTGAACTGACTTGAGAGAGAGAGAGAGAGAGAGAGAGAGAGAGAGAGAGAGAGAGAGTGAGAGTGAGTGTGTGTGTGTGTCTCTCTTCCTTCCTCTTCCATGCCTTTCAAACTTTTGACAGTCTCCCTCGCAAGAGCGAGAGGTTGCCTCTGTCGGAGAGCTCTACTTCCCTGGCATGGCACAAGTGTGTAAGGCTGAGTAGGTGGTTACTGGAGGCATCCTTTCACTGTCTATTTACACAATTTTCAGGCATAGAAGAAAGTTCTTTTTGTTCAATGGATTTTATGATATCTACCATGGCACTTCTCCCAATTTTGGGAGGTAGCCGACATAAAAAAAGAACAAAAGGGGATTTTTCGTCTCATCATTTCCTGCTTGTTTGATGAGGGACCCTGCTGATTTTAGGTGGTACTGCTAGGGTGCCACAGCCCAACCTCCTCCTTTTTCACCACAAATGAAGCTACATATGCTGATTCCCCCTACTGCTGCTACCTCAATGGTGACCCAATGTAGTAACAGAACCTATGGGAACTGCGTCACAAATGCTCGCCATTCATTTCTATTTCTAGTGTGCTCTTTTGTTTTGCCTCTCTTACATCTATCCTGCTGTCACTTAGGCCTTTTTTCACTCCATCCATCCACCCAAACTTTGGCCTTCCTCCTGCACTTCTTCCAAATAAGGAATGAGTTTCCATATAGATAACGAGTGTTTGTATCTTAGTAGGAGTAAATCAGAAGTGTTTGTAAATCTGTTATTTGTGATAATGTTTCACTCGAACCAACCTTGATTATTCTTATGCCCAAATAGGAAATAATAGAGGAGAGGTTGTCCCCTTCCCCCTCAACATCTACAACTGATTTTGCATTGTGTCACAATTTCTATGGCCAAATTCCAGTCTTTGCCAAAAATATCTAACAAATAGATTGCTTGGTTTTGCATTTTAAGGAAAATGTAATCTTACTGATTTACAATTCCCCATCATTGTTCCTGCATTTATAGTGCTCCCTTTGAGGGAGGTTACCTTATTTTCCTGTGCCCCTTAGCCACTTTGGAAGCTGTTGTATACTGTCTGTTATTTCATCTTGAAACTTTTTAAATTTTATTTGGGTATTCATATCAATTTTTGTAAGGCCTTACTTGTACTCTGTACTTGGAATCAACTGCATTGTCTTAACATGTAACTTTAATTTTGTGTGACATGAGGAAAATGTTTTTCATTCAGTAGCTTGGCCGATTAGTGACAGAATTTGGAAGGGTATGTGAGAGAAGGGAATTGAGAATTAATTTGGGTAAGAGTAAGGTTATGAGATGTACAAGAAGGGAAGGTGGTGCGAGGTTGAATGTCATGTTGAATGGAGAGTTACTTGAGGAGGTGGATCAGTTTAATTACTAGGGGTCTGTTGTTGCAGCAAATGGAGGAGTGGAAGCAGATTTACGTCAGAGAGATTGAAGGATGCAAAGTGTTGGGGCCAGTGAAGGGAGTTGTAAAGAATGGAGGGTTGGGCATGAATGTAAAGAGAGTTCTGTATGAGAAAGTGATTGTACCAACTGTGATGTATGGATCGGAGTTGTGGGGAGTGAAAGTGACGGAGAGACAGAAATTGAATGTGTTTGAGATGAAGTGTCTAAGGAGTATGGCTGGTGTATCTCGAGTAGATAGGGTTAGGAATGAAGTAGTGAGGGTGAGAATAAGTGTAAGAAATAAGTTAGCAGCTAGAGTGGATATGAATGTGTTGAGGTGGTTTAGCCATGTTGAGAGAAAGGAAAATGGCTGTCTGCTAAAGAAGGTGATGAATGCAAGAGTTGATGGGAGAAGTACAAGAGGAAGGTCAAGGTTTGGGTGGATCGATGGAGTGAAGAAAGCTCTGGGTGATAGGATAGATGTGAGAGAGGCAAGAGAGAGTGCTAGAAGTAGGAATGAATGGCGTGCGATTGTGACGCAATTCCGGTAGGCCCTGCTGCTTTCTCCGGTCTCATTGAATGACCGCGGAGGTAGCAGCGGTAGGGGATTCAGCATTATGAAGCTTCATCTGTGGTGGATAACGGGGGAGGGTGGGCTGTGGCACCCTAGCAGTACCAGCCGAACTCGGTTGAGTCCCTTATCAGGCTGGGAGGAACATAGAGGAAAGGTCCCCTTTTTTCATTTGTTTGATGTCGGCGACCCCCCCAAAATTGGGGGAAGTGCGTTGGTATATGTATGTATTGTCTGGCATGTAGAGGAATAAAAGTAGAAAATATGCCAAATTTTTTTTCTGTGTTGGTAGCATGAGCTACAATTTCTTTTAATCATAGTAAGTACAAATTTGTTCAAGTTTGTAATAGCCTGTTCTTTTAAGATTTTGGAGGTACTGTACCAATATTGGAGAGTTACCCAGATTCTAAAATCCTTTTTAGCTAGTTTTTCATACAAGTATTTAAGTTGTTTTCACCAACTAGAAGTTCAATGCTTTAGAAGTAGCTAGGATGATTTCAGAATTCAGAAAATCTTTATGAATTTGTTGGTACAGTTGAAATTTTAACCAATATCTAATTGTTTTTCAAGGATCTTGATGGCGATGTCAACATTGAAGAGTTGACCATACAAGAAAGAACGCAGCGATTCCTGCAGAACACCTCCAGAGAATCAGCGGGCAGGGCAGCAGCTATTCTTGCATCACAACCTTTTCATGTGATTGCTGTGAGGTGTATGGCAGAATTTGTCGGTCAGGACGGCCAGTATACGTGAGTTGATAAGAATATAGTTTATATTGTTGATTTCCTGATCTTTCAGATTGTTTATTAAATGATTAAATATTGATAAGAAAACGAGTAGAAATGTATTATGAGATCAAGAGAAAAAAACGGGAAAATAATTACATGTTCCAACATAAGGGTTTGTTCCTGCAATTAGAAAATCTGTGTATTTGACTGAACATTCAAATTTAAAAATAAAGAAAGAATACGTGTTCCGACACTATGTACAAACATTACGCTCTTTACGTAGGAGTATTTTTTCAGCAATAGCTGAAACCGGCTTTGTTCCGTAACCGAAATACAAACCACACTATTTACATAGGGTATTGCTTTCGGCGTAGCTGAAATGGCGAGCCATTAGATTTTAAACGAGGGTCAACTACCCCTGCGCTAGTTAGCAGGGGTAGGGGAGGGGTAGCTAGCTACCCCTCCCCCATCACACACTGGTGAACTGATTCACTTCGCTTATGGCTCGGACGATGAACGGATGTCTCTGTTCCCGTCCTCGCATGGCAGCCATTTATTGTTTTGTCTTTACTTAATTACTTACTTTCTTTACTCATGTATATATGTAAACATATTTTTATGTTTATGTATATATTTGAGTATAGAATCAGTAAGTTTCCTTTTCAGTGTTCGTGCTCTGTGTGTGTGTGTGTGTGTGTGTGTACGATATCACCGTGTGGCCGCCGGCAGTCAGGCCACTACGATGTATTTTCATGGGCCGCGATCTCTTCCTTGGTCCTTCGGTCGCCTCCTTCCACGGGCGCCGTGGGGAGTCGTCATCGCTGGACTTATTATTCTGTTCGCTGCTACTCCTCTTTTCCTACGGGGAAGGTGGGGTTCAGCGTAGGATCGCGAGAGTGTAGTTTGACTACGGTCTCTCTCTCTCTCTCTCTCTGGAGGTCGTTCACCCTTTACTACGTTTTTACGATAGCTCCTCCTTTCAGGTGGAGTTGCTACGCAGTACTTTTTATCTCAATTATATTTTTATTAAAGCTAATTGTATTTGTTAACTTTTCAGCTTTTTAGAACGTTTCCCTTCGGGGTGTTTCGTTCTCACTTTTAGTGAACATTCCTTTATGAATTGCATTTTTATAACTGTTATAGTTCAGTTTTGGTTACAGTTCTCGCCCTTCCCCCTTCCCGTGAGTGTAGGTGGGGTTGGGGCTCTTGCCTGTTATGTAATTATTGTGTTCTTTTCCCTCGGGTTTCCTCTTCGGAGTCTTCCCGGGGGAATGAATGTTAACTAATTATTTTTTATTTATTTTTTTTTTTTCTCAGTTAACGATCTGTTTTCTGTTTGCCTAATGTGACAACGAAGCAGAGGTGTCTTGTTGGGACTCGGGGAGTCGGCTGTTGCGGCCTCCTCTATAGGACTTCGTCAGGGGCGTGTCGCCTTCTCCTGGTAGTTCTCCCGAGGCACCCGACAGCTCTTCAGTTCATGTTAGAACTCTCAGGAGGTTCGCCTCCTTGGGTGGGTACCTTCCCTTCCGATGGAGGTTACCTGCCCAGGTTTGAGTTTCTTTCCCTTTCGGGGGAAACTTATAATTTGTTCCTGGTCCTCCGGCGGTTTTGCTCTTGGTGCTGAGTGACCGCTTTTGTAACCTTGCTCAAGGGGCTGAGCGGTTACTTCTCGGACCATAGTTTTTGTGCGACTATGCTCTTGGTGCTGAGCGGTCTCACCTGCAGCTACGCTCAAGGGGCTGAGCGGTCTCACCTGCAGCTACGCTCAAGGGGCTGAGCAGCTGCAGGAGTGCCTCTTCGGAGGTTGGCTCCTAGGTCACTGGCTGACCCTTCGGCCCTTGGGCCCTATCTTCAGTCTCTTCTACGAAGTTTTCCTCTCTCGTTCGCGGGAGAGGACACTCATAGAGACTCCTCTTCGGAGGACTCCTTCTGCTGTTGTTGCTGAAGGCTCAGTCCCCTTTGGGGGATAGCTGAGCCCTACGGTCTCTCCTGCGAGTGTTTCTTCCCCGAGGGGGAAGTTCACCAGAGAGACTCCTCTTCGGAGGTCTCCTTCTGTTGTTGTTGCTGTGGGCTCAGTCCCCTTCGGGGGCAGCTGATGCCACGGTCTCTCCTGCGAGTGCTTCTCTCCCTTGGGGGAGTTCACTACAGAGACTCCTCTTCGGAGGTCTGATGATGGTGCTCCTGCCTGTGGTCGTCTTCATCTTCACCCCCCCCCGCAGAGGATCCTCCTGCCAGACCTTCTCCTGGACGCAGATGCGCTGTGGGCGCCAACATACAGTAGGGTCCCGAATTATGCGAGAATTTGGTCGATTAATGACCTCGTGTAAATGGAAAATCGCGAATTTCGAAACACACAACTAACAGAAATAATTCCATTGTGGCCATGGCAACCAGCAATTTGCATATTCAAATGTGTTTACTACCCATTTCCAATACTTTCTTTGTACTATACTGTATTTCTTTATAATATCAAATTGTTTTTGTAAATAAATCAAACATTTAATATACTTTAAAGTTCTAATAACTTGAAAAATGGTTAAAATTACAACCAGGATAGGTGTAAACACCATATATTTCCCGTTATAACACAACCCAAAATACAGACAAATTTTAATGTTTGTCATATCTATTGTATAATACAACTGGTGAATAGCAAAACCATCACTCTATAGACTAGCTTGTTGTATGATTGAAAATCCAGAATTATCAAAATAAAGGCGATTTTATATCATGCGTTTCCTAAACACGCTAAAAAGCACAATAGAAAACGACAACCAATGTTTTTTTTACGTTTATCTCTGATCACAACGAAGAAACAGATGCATTTATACATCTGTGTTTTTGAATTGACAGCAATTTTACCAAGTATAGATTATATGTTGAATTTGTTATTACCAATGTTCTAATTATTTTTTATTAGAACTTTCAAATAAATGAAATGAATGCCATTTATGAAATGTTTTTCTTTATGATGCCGCCTGAAACGGAAACCTTCCATTTGTTTACGCTCCATCTTCGATCATAATAAACAAACGAATGCATTAAACACACATGATCTAAGTCATAACTAATGATATTACAAACATTTAGTAAACATTATGTTATTACAAATATTTTACTTACCGTATCCATATAAATTCCTAAATTCGTAGCAAAGCTGGAATTTTTTTTTTCCTTATGCGTTTAATCCACAATAGCAAACTGCCGCTAATGACAGAGTGATAACTTACGATAATTCTAAACTGTTACGAAAGATAATTGTCCTTTCCATATCCAAAATACTTTTCCTAACTTCAGTTATAAGTCAACTTGTACCCACCTCAATTATGGATCCATATGCAAAAAAGGTAAAAGAAGAAAGTACTAGGCCTATTTTTAAAGTCACCGAACAATTAGGTTACCGCTATAACGTTCGATGAGAGAGAGAGAGAGAGAGAGAGAGAGAGAGAGAGAGAGAGAGAGAGAGAGAGAGAGAGAGAGAGAGGGGGGGATGGTTTTAAAGTACTAAACAATAAATATGATAGGTTATAACACATTGGTGTTTATGTAATATTAACTGTATAGATGGTTTGAATAAGTTAAGAAATGGTGTAAACAATTCTTTGTTATTGTATTCGCGCGGAAGCTAGACATCAGCTGATGTGATCACAGCCAAAAGTAAAACAAAAATAAGTTAGCAATACTCGATTTTTAAAACACACCCGAAATTTAACAACATAAGTACGTTTTATTATAGCGCAATTGACATTTAAAGATAAAAATTTTCTGGAATAGAATGGTGTTTCCTAAAAAATAGTGGTTTGCGGACGAAATCGGTTACCGTATTTTAAGCTATGATTGAAATGGATGTATACACGGTATAATTTTTTCGTTTTGTATTTAATTGACACTTCAAGAAAACCGATTTTGGTTTCTACATTTATTTGTAAGTATTGTATAACGAGAGAGAGAGAGAGAGAGAGAGAGAGAGAGAGAGAGAGAGAGAGAGAGAGAGAGAGAGAGAGAGAGAGAGAGAGAGAGAGATATTATGACGCAGAAGGTTACAGACCTAGAACAGGGGAGGATGAAGGGGGGGGAGTGATGAGATAGGCTGGGTGGACTCGCAGGGGAGACGGTAGGAGACGGGGGAAGGGGGGATTTGGTTGCCAGTGGCTAAAAATAGATTCTGAAAGACGGTAAAGGGAAAAACGAATCCCATCGAATAAACAGAATAAGGAAAGGGAATAAGATCCAGAGGAATAATAGATATAATGGAATGAAAATGACTAGATGGTGTTAGTTGTGATAAGAATAATTTAGATATTTGAAATAAGTGTGTCTGAGGGGGTATAGAAGGAATTCGTGATAAATATAGAGGAATATCAAAGGATACAGTTAGTTTGCATTAAAGGGTTTGTTATCGTTTATCGGCAGTGAATAGCCTAAACTTCGGTAACGAGTCGTCAATATTTTGTCATATTTTAAACAGTATACATTTGATTTGCAAACATTGGTTTTGTAGAGTAGACGGTAAAATAAAATGTAGAGAGAGAGAGAGAGAGAGAGAGAGGGGGGGGTACAAAACCAATGTTTGCAAATCAAATGTATACTGTTTAAAATATGACAAAATATTGACGACTCGTTACCGAAGTTTAGGCTATTCACTGCCGATAAACGAACCCAGTCTACTCGTGAAAACCTTGAACGCCCAGAGGGAAAAATAAGGCTTTTAAATATACTGTACTAAACAAAAATAATGCTTTAATATACCATCATTAACACTACCATTACAATTATCGTAAGGTTGGAGAAAGATAAAGATTGCCGAGAACGTAACCACATTTCTGTTTACATTTTGTCAGCTGGACTCGCACAGTTAACAGTTGATTTCATTGTTGATGTGGAATTTTATCCTTAAATAGGCTATTCATTATGAAATTATGTTAATGAAATGTAATGTTGATATTGTTTTGTAACATTTATTATAAATCACCGTATTTAGGGCTACCAATATACTTAAAAAGACAATATATTTGATACATTTTGTAGTGCTTGACTCGCGAACTTTGAACAGCCTCGTAGATACAGAAAATTTATTTTTGAAAAATAGCGATCGCGGAAAAGGGGAATCGTGTAATTCGAACACGCTTAATTCGGGACCCTACTGTACCTCGTTTCCTACGAGCACCAGTCCCTTTGGGGCTAAGGGCTTACTCCACATTGTGGGTAAGTCCCTTAAGTGCCAGGTTTTACCTGCGCGCCCACGTTTTCCTGCGCGCAGTAGCGCTCTTGCGCTCTCCTGCTGTGTTCCAGACTTCTCTCCTGCGATCTCCTGTAGCTGAGTCTCGCCGTAGATCTCCTGCGCGCCAGCGCTCACCTGTGCGCCGGCGCTCACCTGTGCCTCAGAGTCCTCCTGTGCGCCAGCCCTCTTCAGCTCGCCAGCGCACTTCTGGACGCCCTTTACTGCTACGCGCCTTGGGCGCCAACGGTCTCCTGTACGCCCACGATCACCTGCGCGCCAGCACACATCTGCGCTCCCTTTTCTATGTGCGCAATGCGCGCCAACGTTCGCCCTCGCGCCCACGATCTTTGGATCTAGGCACAGGCAAGGAGATTGTTCCTTCTTTTTACACCCTCGTTCGCCTTCTCGCCACAGCACATCTGCTCGCCCTTTTCCTGATGTGCGCAAGGCGCACCAGCGTTCTCCACGAGCTTACAGATGTGGGTGGAGGCTAAAGTCTTGATTCCTTCACCTCCTTGCCGACGATCTTCTGTGCTCTAGATTTGACAGAGTCTCTGAGCGCCCGCGCGCCTACGAGAAGTCTTCTGTACTCGCCCACGAGCGTTCGCTATTTTGCGCAACCTCCCCATCTGGTTCTGCCCCTCGCTGATATCTTCCGGCCGCGCAACCGCGCTCCATCGATCTCTTACGCGCCGGCGATCTCCTAGCGATCGCGCGCGATTCTTCGCCTGCCCGCTAGCGTTTTCAACGCGCCAACGCGCCCACGCTTCAGATCGCCGTACGCGGCCACGCGTTGGCTCTCCTGTATGCGATCGGTCGCTATGAACCATCGGTCGCCGACGCGCCATCGGTCGCCGACGCGCCATCGGTCGCCGACGCGCCATCTCCCGCAATGAACCATCGCTCGCCAATCGCGCCATCGCTCACCAACGCGCCATCGCTCACTTACGTGTTTTTCGGTCTTCCGACTGTGCCCACGTGCTCGCGCGCCCTCGCGTCCTCATGCGCACACATGTTCGCCCGCGCGCGAACCAACGATTGTACCATCGCGCGAGCGCCAAGGGCGATTTCGACTGCGATTCCCGTCGGGTTTACGTAACACGGGCAACCTGGCGAGTGTTTCTGGAGCGCATACTTTCAGATCATCATAGTCACGATCTTCACCTAGTAAGCGCAGAGCATGACATGTATAAACCATGAAGAATCTTCAGAAGAGTCTGGGTAACATTCTTCTCCCTCTTTAGGCAGGCCCCATCATCCCTCTCCTCAGGATCGCCCAATTCCCTTCCCTCCAACGGTGGCTGCTGACACTGCCTCTGTCAGTCGTCAACAGTGGGAATACTTCGAGATCATGGGGTAGCCTGATTTAGCTCTTCCTCTCCACCATTCCATGCAACGGACCTTCCGGGGTTTTTCCCTCGAGAAACTCTCCGCCGGGCAGGTGACATTTTCATCTTCGGGAATCTTGAACCAGGAGGAAGCCGCGAAGGGTGCCAGGCAGGCCACCTCGTGGCTGATCGTCGAGCTTGAGTCTCTGGCCATCCGGTTGCGACCCGAGGTTTTATACAAGGTAGCTCCGGGAAGGTTATGGAACTTTCCTCCTCTTGGACACATGCACCTTTCGTTTCCCGACACCAAGTGTCGAATTTGGGGACAAACTCGATGTTGAAGCATTGAGATGCAGTGACCGAGAGGCTTTCTCTCTCTCTTCCATCCTTGGAAGGGGCTTGTTTCAGCCCAAGGACAAGGAACGAGCAACTGAGAGGTGGGGAGAATCGTATCACGATTCGCTCCTCCAAGGCGCTTATTTCCAGTCCCTACAAGCCTCCAGCGCCTCAACTTCTACAGCCTCATTCAGCCTAGGTGTCTATGCAGCCTTCCCCCTCCTGTCGGGGACGAAGGGCGAGGAGCCCTCCTGGGAGGGCAATAATCTTAGAGGGGGCAGCCTAGGCCGCAAACGCTAGGATTGGCAACCCCTACCTGCATCCCTCAGTGGGGGGGATGCCTGGATTTGCTCCTTCAAGTGGCAGCAACTCGGGGCCGATTCCTGAACGATCTCCATGATCAGCCAGGGGTTTCGTGTCCCGTTTCGTAGCATCTCTTCCTCCCCTGTCAGCGAATCCGGTGTCACTGAGCCCCTATGCCATGGGAATGGCAAAGGGGCTAGCCCCTCGGGCAGAGGGCGATACCATGCTCTAGAAGGATGCTCTTCAAGGTTGTCGGCGGCTCCCCCCAAGGTTCTTCAAACGACTCTTTCTTGTAAGAAGCGCCTGAAGGCTGGCGACCCGCCATCGTCCTCTTAGCCCTGAACAAGTTTGTCGTACAAACTTCGGTCAGTATGATACAACAGTTTCGATCAGACTTATAGGGAAACCACAAGACTTCACGTGCATACTGGATCCGAGAGACAGGTACTTCCAGATCCCAGTCCATCCATCTTTACAGGAAGTACTTGGAATTCAGCCTAGGCAACAGATATACCAGTTCAAGTTGCGGTGCTTCGATCTTTCCTCAGCTCCGCAGGCATTCACCAGGAAGTTCATCCCGAACCCTCATGTCCACACAGGAGCGGCATCCGCCTCCTTCGCTTTCTGGATGACTGGTTTCCCGGGCGGTTTCGGTATCGACCCTTCTTCGACGCCGAGACAAGCCTCTGGGACTTTGCCAAGATCTAAGGATCATGGTAAATCTCGGGAAGTTTTCTCTGTTTCCATCGCAACAACTGGTATATCTAGGCTTAATTTAGTCTCCAATCTCCGTTAAGCCTTCCCTTCAGATGACAGGATAGCAAGGCACAGGAGAGTGGGAAAACCTTTCCTCAGGCGAGGAGAGTCTCCAGCCCTTTTCTGGTTACGCCTCCTAGGTCACCTTCCTCCTTGACCCCTCTAGTCCCTAACACTCGCCTCGGAATGAGTCTCCTGCTTTGGCGACTCAAGTCCCGGTGGAATCAAGACCACGATTCCCCAGACATTCTGGTCCTATGGGACCTGCCGAACGAGGGATCCTGCAGTGGTGGTTGACCTACGAAGCTTTTGCTAGAGAGTGGATCTTCTTGTCCCTCCTCCGCATTTGATGCTGTCCTCGGACGCGTCAAAAAAAAGGGGGGGGGCACTGAACCAAAAGGATCTCAAGCCTATGGCCAGAGCTAGAAGGGTACCTCCACATCAATTGGCTAGGGATGAAGGCCATATTCTGGCCGTCAACAGTCCCAACAGGCCCTGGCGAGTCACTCCGTGAACGACAACACCACGGTTGTTGGTTTTCATTAAGCGGGGAGGTACTTTTCATAACAGTCTCCCATCCTACAGTAGAGATACTGAGATGAGCCGAAGTCCGCTCAATACCTCTATCGGCTCGCTTCATTCCGGACAAGGAATGTGCTCTCCGACAGTCGGAACAGGGCATCGCAGGTAGAGAGTACCGAGTGGTCTTTGGAACCCCCAGTAGACAGCAAGCTCGGACCTTGTGATCCTGTTCGCGACGACCTTGAATTTCAAGCTGTCGCTGTACTTCTCCCCAGCCCCGGACCCCAAGGCACCCTGCCGAGATGTCTTCCCACATCGGTGGGACAACATCAACGTCTGCGCCTTGCCACCATTGGGTCTGTGGGGAAAGGGGGCTCAACAAGACCAGACTTTCGGTCAACCTGTCGGTGACTCTGATAGCTCCGCTACGGCATCAGGCAGAGTGGTTTTCAAACCTTCTGCATCCCTTGATGGAACTCCCGAGAGAGTTTTCCCCACGGCAAGAGCTATAACAACCACACCACTACATCTACCACAAGCCGTAGCTCCGCTTTGGCTCCATGCCTGGAGTCCATCCAGCATCTCCTCACTGAGAGAGGCGTTCCGCGACAGGTCGCGGAGCGGATGTCTTGACACCTGCGAAGTCATCCGCAGGGTCCACCAGGCGAGGTGTAGAGTCTTCTGTGGTTGGTGTCGTGGGAGAGGTATCTCTCCCCTCGATGCCACTATTCCAGCGTTAGCGGAGTTATTGTCCATCTGCGGGAGGAATTGCGCCTTTGGCTCTCGGCGGTAAAGCCTATCGCTCAGCCTCAAGCCTGGCCTTCAGGCTCTAAGGTTAGACAATTCATCCTCGCTGGATCTTTCTTCGCTCATGCGAAGCTACGAACTTACCTGCACCCAGTCGGAAGTAATACCTCCTCCATGGTACATGGTTCGGGTTCTTAGGGATCTTAAGGCTTCTCCCTGTGAACCAGTACGCTAGTCATCTGACAGGCACCTGACTTAGAAGACGGTGCTCCGGCTCGCTCTGGCTTCAGCCAAGCGTATCAGCGTACTTCATGGTCTCTCGTACGACTTCGCCCATTCAAGAGGATAGGGAGAGGTAACGTTCGGGTTCGTCCCTGAGTCGGTTTCTAGACTCAAGATCTGGGAGTCCCAAACCTTCGGTTCGACTCCTTCAGGATTTCGAGTCTCCGTTCTGTAACAGATGACCCAGGCCTTCTCCTACTATGCCCAGCAAGGAGTCGGAGGTGTTATCTTAAAGAACAGCTGCAGTTCGTCCTCACGTGCAGCCCTGTTTGGGAGCACAGGAAGGACGAAGAGGAGGGTCACCAGAAATACCTTTGCAGCCTGGATTCTAGGACCATCCATCTCGCCCTGAATCCAGACCCTCCTCCGTCGTGTAGCCTTAGAGCACATGATGTCAGAGGCATCGCAACGTCTCTAAGAAGACTACTCTGTGACACAGGTGCTACAAACTGGAGTCTGGAAGCGTCGGACGACCTTCACAGCTCACTACCTGCAGGACGTGACCCACAGGAGCCTCGATACATTTTTCTATCGGCCTGTGGTGGCTACACAACAGCTTGTCTAACCTCAGGCTCCTTAATGGACAGGTAGCAGAGGGTTGGGGGCATTGTTACCCGGTGTCAGAATGCATGATTGAAAAAGGTATGTCTGGCCCTTACTTCTTTCTTCATCCTCCCCTCTTTTGGGGAAAGCAGCATTCGAGGTTCTCTGCATAGCTGACCTCAAACCTCTGCAGGTAAACCATGCTTCCTTGTGTTCCTAGTATTAAAATGATACTGTCGCGTCCCCCATACCCTGACGAGGTGGTATTGGGAAAGTCCTAGTCCAGAATTCCATCTAAAGGTCTTCAGGTCGACTGCCTAGGACAAGTCACGCTTCTTCCCTCCACACACAAGCTTATGTAGGCCGCACACTCCTTGCGGAGCAAGGAACTTGTGGTGCAGGGACTCTTTTTCTCGAAGTGCTGCTCACTCGGATTCTGAGTCCCCGGGTAAAGCCAAAGCCAGTATGGCTGGGGACTTTCCACCCTTCCTAAGGGGTAAGTCACCCTATGTAAATAGCGTGGTTTGTATTTCGGTTACGGAACAAATGACAAATTCAGAGATAATTTGTATTTTTCCTAACCATACAAACCTTAGCTATTTACACGTATTTGCCCGCCAGCCCTGTCCCCCAAGTCAAGTCCTACCTCTAAGCGAAGTGAATCAGTTCACCAGTGTGTGAGGGGGGAGGGGTAGCTAGCTACCCCTCCCCTACCCCTGCTAACTAGCGCAGGGGTAGTTAACCCTCGTTTAAAATCTAATGGCTCGCCATTTCAGCTACGCCGAAAACAATACCCTATGTAAATAGCTAAGGTTTGTATGGTTAGGAAAAATACAAATTATCTCCGAATTTGTCATTTTATGAATAGAACTTACCTGGCAGTTATATATATATAGCTGAGTCTCCGACTGCAGCAGAATTTAATCGAAAATCGCGGCAACCGCCTTGTGGTGGTTGTGTGGTTAGATGGTTAACAACCCTTACAGGGTGGTACTTGGAATCATTCCCGTTTTCTGTTCCTCAGATTATCTCTGCCGGCCGTATCGACAACATCGTTGTTCCGCCTTTCAGAGTTTTTTTTCGGATCGCTTTCCCTTCATCGCCTTTTTGGACTTCGTTTTTGGTGAAGTACACTGTGTTGGGATTTGGCAATCGTGTTGTTTTTGTTTTTTTGTCTTTTTTTTCCTTTATTATCATGAGTGAGAAAATTCATTATCGTGTTTGTGCGAATGATATTTGCAAGGTGAGATTGCCGAAAGTTTCGGTTGACCCTCACACTATCTGTATGGGTTGCAGGGGGTTTGAATGTGCTTTAGATAATAGTGCAAGGAATGCGAGGTTTTAGGTGATGATGATTGGTTAGCTATGAAGCGTTATGTGCGCAAACTTGAGATTGATAGAGTTAGAAGAGCTAAATCAAAGTCAAAGTCTGCTAGTGAGCCTAGCTTAGATTTATCTATTGACCCTTTGCTTGTAACCCCTTTGGAAGGTATTCCTTCCCCAAATGTAGTGACTCCTGCCCCTTCTACAGGATCTGTGCCTACGGATGACCCTGGGTATGCTAAATTAGCTGCTGAATTGGAGGCCATTAAGGCACAGTTGGAGGCCTTTAAAGGTAAGGGTGTAGGTGAAATTAGTGCTTGTGAAAGTGCAGTGGAGGTGGCGACTGATCGAATCTGTCATACCCGTAGGTCTAGACCTCTACCAAGCTCCCAGGACCAAGGGAGAAGGTACGTCGAAAGCTGAAAGGGGGTGAGAGGTGCTTATCCTCGGTCAGTCGTCGCCTCAGACAGTCCTGTTGCGATCTCCCAGGCTGCTCTTGACCGCCGTAGGAAAGGCGTGTCGGATACGTTTGTGTCTTCGCCTGATCGTTCTCCCAGACGTAATTGGCGTTACGAATCAAGACCAATGAAGAGAGGGTGGAACCGGGACGTGCAGTCTCGCTCTCCCTCTCCCGGTTCGAGTAGCAGAGACCCTGTTCCTTCCGAAGACGATTTCGATGTTCCTGTTAAAAGGGCGAAACAGAGAGTCCTTAGCCCAGTTAATCCTGCTAGACTCCCTACTTCTTCTGCCAGCGCTCCCAGTCAAGCCGTACGACAACTGCCGTCTTCGGCACCGCGAGAGCCAGCGGAGGTTGCTAAAGCTTTCATGGTTGTTATGCAGGAACAACTTTCATCGTTAGTTAAAGCTTTCAGCCACCCTTCTCAGTCCGTCAGACGTAAGGACGTCTCTTTGCCTGTTAAGAGATCTTCTTCTAAGAGAGATTTTAGTATCTCTCCCAAGAAACCTCTGCGCACTTCGTCGGCCGTACGACAACGCACTCCCTCTTCATCGGCACGCTGCCAGGAATTTCCTTCCCCCCTCTCCCGGCGCCAGGACAATACTGCCTCTCGCTCTCGGCGCCGTGACGATTCCGTTTCCCTTTCGAAACGCCTGGACGTTACTGCCTCGTTTCTTAGGAAACAGGATGAATGCAGTCTGCATTTTCAAGGCGAAGGCAGCCTGCATCTTCAGGACGCTTCCATTTCTCGTCATCGTGACGATACTGCCTCTCGTCATCGTGACGATACCGCTTCTCGTCATCGTGACGATACCGCTTCTCGCTGACTGGATGTTAGCGGCGCTCGGCGCCAGGATTCAAACAGCTCTCGCTGCCAGACTGCTGGCAGCCCAACTCTTCGGGATGTTATCCTTGAGCAAGATCTCGAAGATATTTCGGAAGAGGAAGAAAAACCTGCCGACTCTTCTAGTGATTACAAGGTTCTTTCTCGCTCTCTTTTGACACTTTATGGGGAGGAATTTCAACCTTCGGCCCCTCGTTCTCCTCAGTCTCAATTTACCAGGAAGAAAGCTACTAAGTGTTCGGCCTTCATCAAAATGAAACTTTCAATTTCGGCCAGGAAAGCTCTCGCTAAAGTGGATGATTGGATGAAGGAACGGAGACAAGCTGTCAAGACCACCTTTTCTTTTCCACCGTCTCGGCTCGCTTCCAAGGCCGGTATGTGGTATGAGACAGGGGAACCTTTGGGGTTAGGAGTGCCTTCCTCCTCCCAAGGTGACTTCTCGGCTCTTGTGGACTTGGCAAGAAGGCATGCTTTAAACTCTGCCAAGGTGATGTGGTCCATGTCGGAGCTTGATCACCTCGTCAAGGGAATTTTCAGGGTTTTCGAGGTTTTCAGCATCCTGGACTGGTCTCTCGGGACTCTGGCCAGGAAGTCTGAACTCCTGGAGGACACGAAGGACCTGACGAGTATCATGTCCTGCATGGACAAAGCTCTAAGGGATGGAGCTAATGAATTGGCTTCCCTTTTCTCAGCAGGGGTCTTAAAGAAGAGGGCCCTTTTGTGCTCCTTCACCTCTAGATCTGTGACTGTTGCCCAGAAGTCGGAGCTACTTTACGCCCCTTTTTCACGTCATCTTTTTCCTGAAGCTCTGGTCAGAGATATCTCCCTTTCTCTGGCTCAGAAGGCTACTCAGGACCTTTTGTCTCGGTCGGCTAGAAAGACCTTACCTGTTGCTCCTGCTCCTCTGAAGAAGGAGGAGAAGAAGTTTCAACAGCCCTTTCGGGGCAGGATCTCCTCGAGAGCGGATTTTAGGGGGAGAAGACAAGAGTCAGGGCCAAGCACCAGCAGGGGTGCGTTTAGGCCCCGGTCCAAAAAATGAGATGGAAGTCCTCCAGCCACCAGTAGGGGCAAGACTGTCTCGTTTTTGGCAGTCTTGGAAAAGGAGAGGGGCGGACACCTGGTCCCTCTCAGTCGTCAAGGAAGGTTACAAGATCCCCTTTTCAAAGAAACCACCTCTCTCAGACTCTCCCCTAGCCTTAGTGGCTCAGTACACCGACGCGGGGAAACGAGAGGCTCTTCTTGAGCTAGTCGACCAGATGTTGGTCAAGGGAGCAATAGAGCCAGTTCAAGACCTCGCCTCCCCAGGCTTTTACAATCGCCTGTTTCTGGTTCCCAAGAACTCGGGTGGATGGAGACCAGTCCTAGATGTCAGCTCTCTGAACGCCTTCGTGGAGAAAACAAAGTTCTCCATGGAGACGACTCAGTCAGTGCTGGCTGCAGTTCGTCCAGGAGACTGGATGGTTTCTCTCGACCTGCAGGACGCTTATTTTCACGTCCCCATTCATCCGTCTTCGAGGAGATATCTGAGGTTTGTGTTCCAGGGCAAGTGCTTCCAGTTCAGGGCACTTTGCTTCGGTCTCAGCACAGCTCCCCAAGTTTTCACCAGACTAATGGCGAATGTGGCAGGCTGGTTACACCAGGAGGGGATAAGGGTCTCCTTCTATCTAGACGACTGGCTGATCCAGTCACAGTCGAAAGAGAAATGTCTGGAGGACCTAATGAAAACTTATACGATCACTCAGGACCTGGGACTCATCGTCAGCTGGGGGAAGTCTCAGACCGAGCCGAATCAGACTATTCTCTATTTGGGGATAGTTCTGAATTCAGTTCTTTTTCAGGCTTCTCCCTCCCAGGAGAGGCAGACCAGGTGCCTGGACAAAGTCAAAGACTTTTTGAGGAAGCAGGAATGCTCAGCGAAGGAGTGGATGAGTCTGCTGGGAACTCTATCCTCACTGGAGCAGTTTGTCCCTTTGGGGAGACTGCACCTAAGGCCTCTGCAACACTTCCTCGCAAAGGTTTGGAACAGAAAGATCCAGGAGGACACTTTTTCTTTTCCCATTCCGACAGAGATCAAGGATCTTTTAATGTGGTGGCTGGACCCAGCTCTGTTGGGAAAAGAAGAACCCCGACCTAGTGTTATTCTCAGACGCGTCCGAGTCAGGCTGGGGAGCAACACTAGGGAACAAAGAGGTCTCAGGTATTTGGGAACGGAGTCAGGTCAGTTGGCATATCAACAGGAAGGAATTGATGGCCATTTTGTTAGGGCTCAAGGCCTTCAAAACCTCGGTGTCAGGAAAGACTGTGGAGATCAATTCCGACAACACCACAGCTCTTGTGTACATAAGGAAGCAAGGGGGAACTCACTCCCTCTCTCTGTTCTCAACTGCGAGAGAGCTTCTCCTCTGGGCGAACGAGAACGAGACCCAGCTGTTGACAAGGTTTGTTCAAGGGCAGAGAAACGTCAGGGCAGACATGCTCAGCAGGAGGGGACAAGTCCTTCCTACAGAGTGGACTCTCAACCCGCATGTCTGTCGGAGCCTCTGGAAGTTGTGGGGCAGACCAGTAATAGACCTTTTCGCCTCCGGTCTAAACAAGAGGATCCCCAACTACTGCTCCCTAGTCCCGGACGAGGAAGCTATTGCAGTGGACGCCTTCTTGATGGATTGGACGGGGCTGGACATGTATGCCTTTCCCCCGTTCAAGATCATCAATCTGGTTGTCAGGAAATTCGCTCTCCTCGATTCGGGACGAATGATCCTAGTGGCTCCATTCTGGCCTGCGAGGGAATGGTTCACCGAAGTGGTAGGGTTGCTGATGTACTTTCCAAGAAGACTCCCGGCAAGTCTAGATCTTCTCAGACAACCCCACTTCGAGAGATTTCACCAAAACCCCCTCGCTCTCAATCTGACTGCCTTCAGACTGTCGAGAAGCTCGTTAGATCTCGAGGCTTTTCGGCACAAGCGGCGAAAGCTATTGCCAGGGCAAGGAGGATCTCTTCACAAAGAGTCTACCAGTCAAAGTGGGAGACCTTTAGAGCTTGGTGCAGGAGGTGCAAGGTTTCCTCATCCTCTACCTCTCTAAGCCAGATTGCAGACTTTCTTTTGTACCTCAGGCAGGATGCTAAGCTGGCTGTATCTACCATTAAAGGATACAGGAGCATGCTCTCAACCGTCTTTAGGCATAGAGGCTTAGAGTTATCTCAGAATAAGGACTTGCAGGACCTCATTAGGTCTTTTGAGACAACGAAGCAGGTGCACTTAAGACCCCCTTCTTGGAACCTGGATGTGGTGCTTAAGTTTTTGTGCTCCAGGAAGTTTGAGCCTATCTCGCAAGCTTCTCTGCGAGATGTGACTAAGAAAACCCTCTTCCTTTTGTCTCTAGCGACTGCCAGGAGGATCAGCGAGGTCCAGGCAATCGAGAAGCGTGTAGGCTTCACCCTAAATGGAGCGGTTTGTGCCTTGAGGTTCGACTTTCTTGCCAAGAATGAGAACCCTTCGAAACCCTGGCCCAGGACTTTTGAAGTCCCTAACCTCACGAATCTAGTAGGTCAGGAACAGGAAAGCCTCCTCTGCCCGGTTAGGGCTCTCAAGGCTTATTTGGCCCACACTAAGAGCGTGAGGGGTGCTTCCAACTCCTTATGGTGTTCGGTGAAGGATCCTCAAAAACCCCTGTCAAAGAACGCTTTGTCCTTTTTCCTGAGGGAAACTATTAGGGAAGCCCACCTCTTTTGTGAGGAAGAAAACTTCGCCCTGTTAAAAGTACGGGCTCACGAAGTAAGGGCCATTGCTGCTTCGCTGGCATACCGGAAAAATATGTCAGTTAAGCAGAACATGGACGCAACGTTCTGGAGGAGCAACTCTGTCTTCGCTTCTCATTACCTCAGAGAGGTAAGAGTGGACTATGACAAGTGTTATATCTTGGGCCCATACGTAGCTGCGGCTTCTGTATTAGGCAAAGGAGTTACTACCCCCACTCAACCTTAGTTTATGTACTTGTATATGGGTTTGTGTTTTTTATGGTAGTCTGAGGTCCTCGTCTTGTGGTACGGTTCCCTCAGTCCAGATAGATAGTTTATATCTATTTTTGCAAGGTTAGATGGTTAGCTTTAGTAAGGTTGCAGGTTTTTTATATGGGAAGGTAGTTTTCTGAAGTCTAGTCAAGTTGTTGGTCCTACCCCTTTGACAGACTCGATTGAGTTGTTTGCAGCGTAGCAGGTCTACTCCTGGCTGAACACTCCTAAGGGAAAGTGACTCTAGAGGCAGTTACCTTTGAAGTCAGCTACCTTAGCAGGTAAGGAATCAAGGTGTTTGTTCTCCTACAACTCTTTTGTTGTTTCCCCAACTATGTTTTTCTGTCTGTTTCCCTCCTCCAAATGTGTGAATCAGCTATATATATATATAACTGCCAGGTAAGTTCTATTCATAAAAATGGAGTTTTTATGATAAAACAAAGTTTTATGAATACTTACCTGGCAGTTATATATATATTTTAAAGCCCACCCACCTCCCCTCAGGAGACAGGTCGGGCAAAGATAATCTGAGGAACAGAAAACGGGAATGATTCCAAGTACCACCCTGTAAGGGTTGTTAACCATCTAACCACACAACCACCACAAGGCGGTTGCTGCGATTTTCGATTAAATTCTGCCGCAGTCGGAGACTCAGCTATATATATATAACTGCCAGGTAAGTATTCATAAAACTTTGTTTTATCATAAAAACTCCATTTTTAAAGCTTTTGTGAGGTGTAACTACCCTCCGCTAGTTAGCGGAGGGCCTAGCAGGAATAGATTAGCCACCCTGCTCACACCAGCACTAGTAAACAACCATCACTTTTGGTAGAATACAGAAGTTGTCTTACTCCCCAGTTAAAACCAAACTAAAATTTCCCAAATAACTGGCCGGAAAAGCTAAGAATTTCCTTCTAATCTTTTTCTCCTACAGGTGTGACTGCTCATTGGGATCTTAATCATGCGTATTTGTCCCGGCAATGAAGCACGCCATTGTGGCACTTTCATGTCAGCACAGGAGACAGATCCTCATGGTCTCTGCCCTGCATGTAGGGATCACTCCTGCATACAGGAGTCTTCATGCCAGGTATGTTGTGAGTAGTTGGCCTCCCAGTGGTTGAGGTTTAACAGGAGACGGAAGAAGGCTAAAAGGGATTCTTCCCCTTCGGGTCATCCTCAAAAGCGAAGAAACCTCACCATCGAGCTCCATCGGCTTGACCTCTCCATGTTAACTTGCTCAGTCAGTTTCACCTGTGGGTCGGTTGAGCACAACCCTAGGGGGGGGTCCGTCCTCTGTTGCTACCCCTAGCGAGGCTGCGCCGGCCACTGCCATAGGAGAGTCCCTTTCCGACGAAGTTGTTCGCCTGCTGTGGCCTTCCTTAGTGTTGGGCAGCCTTCCCTTCGCCAGCTCCAGCTCAGCAGTCTTCTCGTCCGTGCGGAGATTTGCCAATAGACAAAAGGGGATGATTGTCCTTCCCACCCACGAGTGGGAAGGCCTTCTCCTGAGTGGTCCCCCCCACTGGTATTACAACGAGGGGCATTGGATTTGTCCATGCCCCGCTTCCAGTTAATTGGAGCACAGTTTTTTGGAATTGGACTACGATGGTGTAAGGCGATTGCTTGCAATTTCTCCTCCTTCACCTCGTGTCTATAAGACACAACTTAGCATTCCTCGCCTCGTAAGGCCAAATTCTCGCAAACTTGCACCTTTGGTCCTCTTGTGAGGTAGAACCTGTTTTGCTGCCTGCCTGCAAGTGCCCAGCAACTGCCTGGTCTTCCTCCCCCTTGCAGGAAAGGAAAGCCGCTCACCTTTTTCCTGCGGGGGATAAAGTGAGATGGGGAGTTTCTTTCCATGACGTGTTAGTGAGAAATCGAGCCAACCGGAATCTAGCGAATGAGTCTTGCGCAGCGTTGCGCACCTTACTACCTAGCGAGGTGGGCGGGGGTACTCGTCACCTTGACAAAGATGTGCGCTCCCTGGATAACCAGCAACTACTCGCCAAGAAACTTTTTGAGACAGTTGCAAAAAGAATGGAATGGAAGGATAACTTCAGGCGTCATGTGCATTGGTATATCAGGCAAAGTGGTCCGTCTTTTGTTGTTGGTGTCTTGGGAGGTATTTCTCTGTGTCATCATACCAACAATAGCATAATTCTTGTACAGTAACTCAGGGAGGGAAAACTTGGTTCAGTGTTGGCAGTAAATGGCTATCGTTTAGCCTTCAGCCTCATTTTCAAGCTGAAAAGAGTTAACAATTCTTCCTCGAAAGAATTGTCTCTCCTCATACGGAACTTTCAGCCTCTCAGTCTGAAGTCGACCACCTCCTTGGAACATGGTGAAAGGTCTATGCTCATTGAATGGAGCCCCCAACAAACCTCTTCATCAACCGTCAGATCGAGACATGTCCTTAGAGATGGTATTTTTTAGCTCTAGCCTCTGCCAAGAGAGTCGGTGACAAAATGGTCTCTCCTGTGGCATCGCCTATTCAAGGGCAAAAGGCCAAGTGACTATCGGTTTTGTCTTTGAGTTTGTAGCCAGGAAAAAGTTGTTTTCCCAGATTGCTGGCTCCTCCCACCATTCGTTCAATAGAGGAGGTATTATGAGGTTGCAGACAAGCCTCTTCCCGCACTGACCTTGGATCCTTCTCTTGGGCTCTCTCAAGGGGTACCACAATAGAGAGACTTTCTAGGCTCTCAGGCACGTTCTCAGCTTCAGAACTCCTCAATGCAAAAAAGGATGTGCAGGCTGCTTCATGGCTTGATCTGTGGCTGGGTTCGGTGGGGGACCTTGTACGAACCGAGGATTTGTCTAAGGAGAGTACAAGGAGGTCCATGGAGACCTTTCTCTTGTCTGGCTCTCAGACCTTGGAATTTCGTTCTCACCAGGTTATCAACCTATGGGCAAATGTAATTCTGAAACAGATATGCCGTGATTGAAAGGTGTCACAGGCAAGTTCCTAGAGCTTAAGTGTCTAGGTTCAGGAACTCCACTCTGAAAAGAACCTCTCTATTCAAGCCGAATGAAGTCGAGAGGGCAGCTGAGCGTTGGAGGAAACCCACTGAGGTTCCTTCCTTCCCAGGGCCTTGACAAGCAGGCCCTATGGGAAGGCTCCTCCACCTCCCAAGGAACAGCCACAGCCCACCAAACCCTAACAAGTAGGACGGCAGGGTCCTCAAAAAAGGTGTCTCGGCAGCCCTTTCCTGCCAAAGGTCCAAAGGTCTCCAAACCCTCTAGAGGGAAAGATAGATAGGGAAGCGGTAGAGGTCACTCCTGCTCTGGGGGCCAATCCTCTCACCTGCCCACCAGTGCAGTGGGGGGATCCCTGCAATGCCGCTGGCAGATGTGGCTGCAGTACGGGGCAGATCCCTGGACACTCCATGATTTATGTAGGGTATCACTTCCCATGCACACAATCTTCCCCTCCACTGACTCGGGATCCAGTTCCATCAAGCTCCTATGCGAAGGGATCTTTAAAGGAGTTAGCCCTTTGTGCCGAAGTCCAGACTATGTTGGAGAAGGGGGCTCTCCAAGAGGGCCTTGACGGTTCCCCAGGCTTCTCCAGTCGACTCTTTCTTGTGAAAAAGGCATCTGGAGGCTGGAGACCAGTCATCGACCTCTTGGCGCTGAACAAGTTTGTCCTACAAACTCCGTTCAGGATGGAGACGGCAGACATGGTCATTCAAGCAGTAAGGCCTTATGACTACATGTGCATGCTGGATCTCAAAGACGCATACTTTCAGATCCCAACCCAACCATCTCCAAGGAAGTATCTCCAGATCATACAAGAAAATAGGCAATACACGTTCAAAGTGCTGTGCTCAGCCCTAGTGACAGCATCTTAGGTCTTCACGAGAGTGTTTGCTCTAGTGTTATCCTGGGCTCACGGAATTTGGCATTTGTCTCCTTTGATACCTCAACAATTGGCTGATTCTAGTAGACTCTGCACCGAGACAGACTACTTGAGTTTTGTCAGGATCTGGGGATCTTGATAAATCTTGAAAAGTCATCACTGCTTCCCTCTCAAAGACTGGTATACCTGGGTGTGAGGAGTTTAAGATATTACCTTGAACGCACTGCAGCAGCTTGTCCCCGTGTGCCAGCACTCTTTGTTAGCACAGGGAAGGTCAAGAGGAGGGTCACCAAGAACACCATCTCAGCCTGGATTTGCAGGGGCATCTACCATGCACTGAATCCGGACCCTCTTGACGTCAGGGGCATGGACACGTCCCTGGCATTTAAATGCAACAGCTCTGTGGTGCAGGTGTTGCAAAGAGATGTGTGGAAGCATCAAACGACCTTGGCAGCCCACTACATGCAAGACGTGACCCAGAGGAACATGGATATGTTTTCCATTGGTCCTGTGGTGGCTGCACGACAAGTGGTTTAAAGTACCTTAGGCTCCTTGATGGACAAGTAGTAGATAGTTGAGGGCATTGGTTACTCGGGATTAGGTAGTATGAATGATAAGAATGTCTGGCTTGTTCCTTTTCTTTCATCTTCCCCTTTCTTGGGGAACAGCATCATGGGTCCTCTGCAAGCTGGCCTCACCTATCTACAGGTAATAACCATTTCCCTTGTGTTTCCTAGTACATGTACACGTCTCCGATACTCCCTGCGAGGTAGGTATTGGGAAACGTCTATGTTTGAATTAACATTCCTATTTTTAAACTCTGAATATTCTTATGTAGACAGTCACGTTGCTTGTTCCTCACAACCACACAGGTTTCTCAGGCCGCTACTAGCGCATTACACAATATTTTTCTTTTAGAGAGGTGTCAAGGTTTTTTCCAGTTAGAGTCTAATACTGTACAGGTAAAAACTTGGGTCAGTGACTAAGCCAGAGGTTGGACTACCACCCTCCTAATGGGTGAGTTATCCCTATTAAATAGCGTAAGGTTTGTTTAGTGTCAGAACAAATGACAAATTTTGGAGTCATTTGTATTTTTTCTAACAATACAAGTCTCTAGCTATCTATACAAATTGTCCCACCATCACCTGTCCCCGGTAAGTCCTGCCTGCAATCAAAAGTGGTTTAACATCACTGATATGTAAGTGAGTGGGAGTAGCCAGAGTTACCAGCTACCCCCCTCTAGCTTCTAACTAGTGGTTAGTTGGTTGCCACCTCGCATTGAAGTCCTAATGGCTAGTCTTCCAGCTTTGCCAAAAGATAATCATAATTGAATAGCTACAGGTTTGTATCATTAGGAAAAATACAAATTACTTCCAAATTTGTCATTTCAATTTTGACGACATGAATACGGGGTGAACATCACATGAACTCGGTGTGAACAATGCATATGGGTACCGTTTGATTTAGTACTAGTTTCGTTAGTACTTGAATACAAAAAAAATGATTCGGAGGAAGTTTATACTTGAAGACCAATGTAGTGCATGTATACTGATATTAAATTTTACACCCATATACCAAATTGCTCATATTCTAAGATATACAAAAACCCAGGTATTACTGTATTTAAATTGAAATGAAATTTATTCATCTATAAATGAAAAGTTATAAAGTTCTATCTCTGAAAGGTGCTTGGGACTTGAGTGCTAATTTTTTTGGTTAGGGGCTGGCACTCAAAGGGTTAATAACTTATTTCAACAAAAGAATGTACAATAACTTATTGTATTGCATATCACTTACTGTACACCAGGGTAGTAGTTTATTACAAGCTTAGAATTTTTAGTAGACATAAAGATCTTAAAAATAGTTAGATGTGTGTCTAGTTATTTTGAGAATATTAAAATGAAATACTGTACTGTAACTACATATGGATAGAGTTCATAGCTTTTAAATGAATGGTTGGTCTTTCCCAATTAAGACTATTGAGCGGAGAGTGATACAGTATATTTATCTCTAAGTTAAATGTCGATTGTTTTGCAATAAAGTAATTGCAAGAGTTTTATTATTCCTAATGCAGATTGTCTTGATAGTAAAGAGATTATAAAATTGTACCCTGATAATTATTTTTGCTCCTAATTATAGTCTTTCTCTTTTCACAGTGGAGTCTTCACTGCAGTTGGAATTATTTATCGGGAACAGGGGATCCTGGGCTTTTTCTGTGGTCTAATACCGCGTTTACTATGTGATCTGACAGCATTATGGCTTGGCAAGACGTTAGCCCATGTAATCAACAATTATCTAGTCGAAGATAGAGATCTCAAGCAGTATGTCTCTGCATCAATGAATGTAAGTATAGTACATCGTCGCACTACAAATTTTATAGTCCGTTTCTATCTTGAGGGTACACTTAGGCAAACTACAGTAGTCTATCTTAGTTCTCTTCCTGTTGTTGTTTTTTTCAATTTTTATTTAGTGTATATATGAAAAATTAATTCAATGTTACTGTTTTTAGAATATTTTATTTTAGTTACTGTTTTTAGAATATTTTATTTTAATTGTTCATTACTTCTCTTGTAGTTGGTTTATTTCATAGTTTCCTTTCCTCAGTGGGCTATTTTTCCCTGTTGGAGCCTTTGGGTTTTTAGCATCCTGCTTTTCCAACTAGTATTGTAGGTTAGCTAGTAATAATAACAATAATGATAATGTAATTTCTTCAGTAAGACAGAGAGCTCTTAACTTATTCCTTGTCTGTAATGCTATTAGAAACTTTACGTTTGATGTCAATGCTTGTTCCAAAGTAAACTTCAGTGCCTTGCAGGTATAAGTTATAGACAGCACATTGTATGTCAGGAATCGTAAGTACGTAATTAAAAATCTGAAAGCGAAACCAAAAGTTATGTAAAAGGTTCCATTTTTCTTTTAATATAGAATTACTTGTCTTCTTGAATGATAGACCTCTTCTGCTGAATAGATCCGCTGGTTGGGTTGACAAAAGCATACTGGTGTATACAGAAGGTCCTCAACTTACAAAATTAATAGGTTCCAAGAAGCTGTTTGTAAGTCGAATTGTGCGTAATTTGAATTTTGTTAAATTTTAGCCTAGGGTAGGCCTAACGTGACTCCCATACCTACAATATCCAGCTGCAATAGTCAACAAATAGTTCCATTTCATATGAAATAAATAAATATTACAAATGTTTTGCTTATTATATTAAATGGTATTATTATTATTATTATTATTGTTATTATTATTATTATTATTATTATTAGCCAAGCTACAACCCATAGTTGGAAAAGCAAGATGCTATAAGCCCAAAGGCTCCAACATGGAAAAATAGCCCAGTGAGGAAAGGAAATAAGGAGATAAATAAACGATATAAGAAGTAATGAACAATTAATCAAATATTTTAAAAACAGTAACATCAAAACAGATATTTCATATATGAACTATAAAAAGACTTATGTCAGCTTGTTCAATGTAAAAAAATTTGCTGCAAGTTTGAACTGTTGAAGTATTACCGATTCAACTACAGTATCCGATTAGGAAGATCATTCCACAAGTTGGTCTTATCTGGAATAAAACTTCTAGAATGCTGTGTAGTATTGAGCGCATTATGGAGAAGGCCTGACTACTAGAATTAACTGCATGCCTAGTTTTACGAACAGGATGGACCTGTCCGGAACGATTTGAATGTAAAGGAAGATCAGAATTATGATATAGTTTTATTACAATATTTCTTTATCTTATTACAGTATACAAATTTTGATACAATATCTGAAATTTATGATTTCAGTTGGATTTGTGTTTTAACCAAATGTTTGTACCTAGAGGACCTCCTGTACTGTATTTAAAATAAAATAACAGTACCTTTGACATGTTTACATTTTGCTTTCATATATACAGTGCACCAATACCCCACTATGCAAATGAGTCCCTTTCCTGAAGAAACTTTCGTTAACCAAATATTCGTTCATGGAAGCTCATTTTCTCATTGATTTCCGTTATAAACATTGAGATACATTCCAACAAGCTTACCAAAGGTCACTCGTTTCCCAGTATAACTGCAGTAATTGTTTACTTTTGTACGGGGATTGAAATACGAGTGAAATAGCAGATATCTGGTTCAGCTGCTTACAACAAAACGGCTGTTTTTCTTTTTTTCTATTGTGGATGTGTGCTTACGCAACGATTATAACATTACTAAAGATACTTTTATCATTTTCGTTTACTGTACTTTTTTAAAAAGAATAGATTTTACTGCTACAATTTTTAGATAAAAATATTCGTAACTGAATTTTTGGTATGTAAATCAAAACATGGGACAAAACTATATTTTTTTGTATCTTCAAAAGTTCATTAATTGAAGCTTCATATACTTTGGTATTGGTGTACGTTTTTTAATTTTGTGAACACCTTAAAAGTTTCCTCATTAACATTAAGTCAATAATATGTATATGGTTGAAATTTATTTTTTGGTATCTCTGCTTCTAAATTACGTCATTCTCCTTGTACAGTTCCTGGCTGCAGCGCTTGTCTATCCACTGCAAGTCGTGTCAAACTGCATGGCAGTGTCTGGAAGTGGGTAAGTTTTATACATCACTTAACTTTTGGATATCTTGATATTAAGGGTAGGAGATGATGAATGGAGAACTATTGAATTAAAAGCTCAAGATAGAGACAACTGGCGAAATCTAACCGAGGACCTTTGCATCAGTGGGTGTAGGAGGAAATGATGATGATGAAGGGTAGGAACCTCTTGTAATGTAAGACTTTATCAATCTTATATGTAAATTGAGTAAAGTATCAGTAGGTTATTTCCATTTCTACTTATTTGACAGTTTCAATTTATGAAGAAGTAATTTATTCTTCTTAGTTTCTAAAGTTGTAGTGAGAACATAAGAGGAATCATATTATGATGGCTGTGGTTAAATTAAACTTGAAGAAACTACAGTATGTACTAGTTAAATAATTCACTGAGGTACACCAGATTTAGTAGGAACTGATTCCTTCATATTAGCAGCATTGCTTTCATATCTATAGACTTTCCTCTGCCTATTCTTGATGTTGACTCGAAGGATTTTTGTAGAACAAATATCCCAACTTTTATTATCATTTTCAACTCGCCT
Source organism: Palaemon carinicauda (assembly GCF_036898095.1). Classification (NCBI taxonomy): domain Eukaryota; kingdom Metazoa; phylum Arthropoda; class Malacostraca; order Decapoda; family Palaemonidae; genus Palaemon; species Palaemon carinicauda. The sequence goes on from NC_090763.1 coordinate 10,817,406, forward strand.
GTTATAGAAATAGGACTATGGTTCAGGAATTACTTAAACCTCTTTCAGCTGTTTGTCCTCATACACAATAGGTTGGAAGTCTCAGACGCTAATGTCGACTGACTTCTTGTCTAGGGTTTTCAGAATTGGGTTTATCATAAAGGTTATTTGTTCCTAAACGAATATAAATTATCATTCTTTGATAGGAGTATGACTTCAGTGAAGCTGGAAAGACACTCACTTTTGACTTTGGTCGCTAGCAGTACACACACACTCTTGCTGACTCTAATTTTGGCTGTTTTAATTATTTGCTTTATCATTTAAGAATAAATGGATAAGTGTGCAGACAGGTTGTTATGTTCGGAGGAGCTGCCCCTTCAGTTTTGCTTCATGCGTGGAATATTTGAATGAGGGGAAATCTGCTGGTGTTATCTCTGATGCTGTGAAGAGTCCCCTGTGACCCCTCCTTGTGGAGCGCCGTTGTTGGTTTTCACGAGCTAGAAGTAGTGTGTCTGCTCCTCCTCCTCCTCCTCCTCTTCTAGTTCTCACTTCTTATCTGCATAGTCTTCGTTCGATTCTTCAGACTGCTAATTTAATTTTAAAAAACAAGTTGTCTAAGTTAGTGCAACTCTCTCTCTCTCTCTCTCTCTCTCTCTCTCTCTCTCTCTCTCTCTCTCTCTCTCTCTCCCTCCCTCCCTCCCTCCCTCCCTCCCTCTCTCTCTCTCTCTCTCTCTCTCTCTCTCTCTCTCTCTCTCTCTCTCCCTCTCCTCCCTCCCTCCCTCCCTCCCTCCTCCTCCCTCTCTCTCTCTCTCTCTCTCTCTCTCTCTCTCTCTCTCTCTCTCTCTCTCTCTCTCTCTCTCTCTCTCTCTCTCTCTCTCTCAAAATACAGAAAGAGGGCTGGTGCAGTGCCAAGGTCTAACCCGAACTGGGCAGGTGACTTAGTATGAGCTGCAGGGTATTACAGAACCTGCTGGAGGTGCTCAGTCTTGTTCCAAATGTAGCACATTCATTGTTGGTCTGGATATGGCTGCCACTCTTTTCTTCCAACTTCCGTGGCCAACCTGGTAATTCAGGAAGGGTATTGGAGATAAGATGTGATATGGACATAATGGCTGCCATATTACAGGTAGGACATGAATGCTACATGAAAACAGTAACAACATATACAGGAAAGCACATTAATTAGTTTCCCAATCAAGTGATGGTAATACCTGTCACTTCATTATGCAGTGTGGCAGGAACATGGAGCAGCCCAGGTAATAGTAGAAGTCCTTTAGGAAGGATAACATCTGCCTTTTATAGATCTTCATCCTCTGTTATTCTGTATTGAAACTTTTCATAGCAATTGAACCTGATAAGTGAATTGGCTGGGCTCCATTTTTTATATAATGTTAAGCTGTTCCTTATATTTCCTCTTCAATCATCCATGAGTTGAAGAACATGACAGATATTATCAGTACTTTGTTTTTAATAATACTGCACAATTTTTCTTTCCACTAGTTCATAAATACCGTGCAGAAAGATATTAAGATTTAAACATGAAAAGATAATCACATGAACCAGTTGTGACTTTGGTAAAATGCACACCACATCACTGATTTTGTGTTACTTGATTTTTATATAACTTTCTGCTCAGTAAAGGTGAAGATTCAGATATATGAGTTATCAGCTTTTCGTTTCATGAGGTTGGAACTTGTAATGAATTCTCTCGTTTTCCTTCTTGTATCTCCTAAATTCCCATTTAGTATGTCTTCGTTATGCCATGTTTTATTTATTTCATCAACATTCATATTGATATTTGTCCTGCTACTTCTGTGTGTCCTTTTTCTATTTTTTACCTCATCCCTTCCCTTGTCTATTTTCCGGCTTTAGGCCACCACCTCTCCACAATTTCATTTATATAATTTTCACCTTTAGAAGTTCTAGAGGCCTTATGTGGCCTTCTCAGTGTTTTTGCCATTCACTAATAGGTTACTCGTGGTTACCTATAGGCCTTTGATTTCACCCAGGTTTATACTATTTTTTTATAGCTATTTTCCCTGTTGGAGCCCTTGGGCTTATAGCATCTTTCTTTTTCAACTATAGTTATAGCTTAACTAGTATTAATGATGATAATATCATCCCAATACCTGCTTCATAGTCCAGTACAGTATGTCCAAGAGAACAAAGTGTGTTATACACCTTTTAAGACTCTATTCACCCACAATACTGTATGGTATTTTACCTCCCTTTCTTCCCTATTTGTTATACATTTTGTGCTTTAATAAAATCTATAAATATTTTGCAACACAATATTTACGTTGATGAATATTATTGTACATAATTCACCCGTCTCTTCTCCAGCATTTAATTTTTGTGAATTTTTTCCTCTTCATCATTCTACTCTTCCATCTTGTAATTATGCTGCTAACACAAGGTTATCTGCATATAGAAGCTGCTCCCCCCACCCCATCATTTCTGCAAGCCTTTGTAGCTTCTTCCATTACTATGATCAACAGCAAAGGTGTCTGGACTAATCCTTAATTTACACCATTCCTCAAATAGTTTATTAATTTGCCACCTAAAACTGTGGTTAGCACTCTTTTGTTCTTCTATGTGAATAAGCCAGGCTGGGGCAAGGGATGGGAAATTTGATTTAGTTTTATTTAAATAATTGGGTGTATAGTAGTAATACTTTTGAATGATTAGTTTTCCTATCTCTTATCTACAGATTGGTTGCTGGCTCTCCTCCCTGCATGCCAGAATTTAACGGATGGATCGACTGTTACAAACACTTGCGACAGATTAAAGGATTGAAGCGTGGCTCTTCCCTGCTGTGGCGTACTTACACAGGGCCATTGCTCTTAGACGGAGTTACGAGTATACCCTCTGTAGATATGTTTACCAAAAGTTAGTTCTCCCTCAAGCTTTAATATGTATCAAAGGTGGGGCCCTTGATTGTATTTGTATTAATCTGATACAGTCCTGTTCATAGGAACAGAGGATAGTCACTAAGTCAATGTGTAGGAGATATCCTGAATGGAAGCTGTTATATATAAATATATATTTTTTTTTTTATATTTATCTGAAGATTCATAATACATTCTGTGGCTTTTAGAAAGTTTCGAGCCCTCTGGTTATCGAATTTACAGTTTATAGGTATCTTTATGGTCAGAACAAATAACATGGATAGGTGGATTAGGACTAATTGTTAAGTTGTTAGTCAGAAATGTGAATAGTTTATGAAGGAAACGTTACGTACGGTCATATGTAAATCTGTGGCATTGCTTTACTATTCCTGTAGCTAAAGGTATCTCATATAATTCAGGAAATTGGACCGAGAAATTGTTGTCTTTGCATTACCACAAGTGGCTTGGTATCTCACAGTTGCAAAAGTTGGAAGCAAACGGTTTATGAGGATGTCTGAGAATGGAGTTTGGTATATGATTTTTTTAAACTAATAGTTTGTATTTAAACTTTAATCAAAGTATAATAAATGGGTGAAAAGTGACAGTTGTAGAACGGGCATAAGACATGTAAAGCTACAACTTTTGAAGTGACCAAGTCTTCTGATAGTCAACCTACCATTCATCGCCTTTTTTACCTTTGTGTTTTATTCCTTTTTCTATTAAGCATTTGCAGCCATAGAGCATCTCCCCTCTCAATTAGATATTCCTATACATATGGGACATACAGTATGCAGGGTATGGTTACTAATATTTTTCCTGTAGAGTTCCTTGAAAGACTTGCATTATCTTAAAGAAAAGGTCACGGATGTTGAATTCTATTACAAATACAGTACTTAAGTGAACTGAGGAAACTATGCTATGCCATAACGTTAGTGAATTATCAATGTCATGATGTTGAATTTGATAAAATTGTCATTTTTTTTTTTCAGATTATTCAAGCAGTTAGTGTAGTTTGATATCTTGTGGCTCGAGAATTGTCAGCATCAAAGTTGTTTCTTGTTCTTAGTTCGTTAATCAAATTCTCTTTGTAATTTTGATTTGTAGTTATCAGGTTTGAAAATAAAAGATTTTGTACACTTGAATAATTTTATTAGAAATACTTTATGATTTCAAATGTACTGTATTGTACAGTTTTAAGGCTTTCAATACTTATATTACCAATTTATTCATTAGGGTTATTGGTATTTATGTTGCTGTTTTTATAAAATTATATTTCAAGGACCACTTTCAAGTGCTTGCTGATTATCAAAAGTAATATGTATGAACTTGTGTACAGTAGTTTAATTTTATTGTTTTTAGTAGTAATAAAATTAATGTAGAATATTTCTAAAGGCTAAATCACATTTGGTGTTGACAGTCAATCAAGATTTCTCTGATTGTACTCGAAATGGGGAGACAGTGTTTGATTCCATCTGAAAATGGTAATCATGATGTATTGTTACTGCATATAGTCCAGATATTTAAACTGTTGAATAAAATGTTCAGAACATTCTGTATAAAATGTATATGTTAAAATCTAGCTTAGGACTAACAGCTTTTGCACCCTAACTGAAAGTGAGGGTTTGTACAGTTGATTGTATACTTGTAGGGTATTAATAAAAAGATTTTGTTTTATTCAGCCGCTGATTATCCGTATGGTTAGAGAGATCTGATAGTAACTCTTGCAATTTGTCTGTACGTAAGACACTTTTAGAAATAATTTTCTATGAATACATGAAAATGCACCAGTATTATCTGTAAATTATAGTAATTTTCTATGAATACATGAAAATGCACCAGTATTATCTGTAAGTTATAGCAATGTCCAGTAATATTTATATTACCCAGAATGCTTTATAATTTAAAGGCATTTGACAAGCTTGGTATCATGGCTGTCGTTACATATCCTTTATACATTTCATTGTAAAATAGATACAAATGTATCGGCGCTAGGACCATTGCCACTGGGAATATTCCACCTGTGGGAACATTTCCACTGGGTTTATTCCCCATGTGGGAACATTGCCCAGTTTTTTAGCTACTTTACATTTAACTTATTTTTTAATTCAAAAGATAACTAGCTAGTTTGCTAGTTAAATATTACTTACAATTTGTTTTTTTAATGTTTCCATAATTAGAAATTAGTAATCTTTTAAACTGTTATTAGATTGTTGGAGAAGGTAAGCTAAACATAAATTTAACTTTTACGTAGATTACATCAATAAAAAAATATTTCGTTGGTATTTCCACAAACCTAACCAAACCAACCTAACAAAAATTTATTTTCAATATCTTTTATTTTTATAAAGGCAATGTACCAAGTGGCAATGTTCCGTGTAGAAAATGGTATCATACCTTTTCTCTCAACGCACCTGTAATATGTTCTAGGCACACCAGCAGTACAGTAGCTTTTTTTTTTTTGTAAATTTTTGGGATAGACCGGCTATGTTTTCTAATTGATATTTTGGGTTCCTACTTCCCTTTATTTACAGTTGTGAAATCATCATAACAGACAGTAACTACTGTATTACTTCATTGGAAGACTGCTTCGATCTTCATATATTAACCCTTTTACCCCCAGGCTATTTGGAACTTACCAACCCTTAACCCCCAGGCATTTTTTTTTCAAGCACATTTTGCAATATGTATTTTTAAAATTGCTCTATCAGCCTTAATTTTCGTCAAAGAGAGGTCAGGTTGGTCTCATTCTTTTGGAAAATGCCTGAAGTTTCACATAAAATTATCAAAAATATGCAAAAAAAAAAATGTAAACAGTTTTTTACAAGGACGTACCAGTACGTCCATGGGGGTAAAGGGATGAGTTTTGTGAAACGTACCAGTACGTCCATTGGGGGTAAAAGGGTTAATACATGTCAGTCCCATGTGTTAAGCTAATGTCAAGGTGGACATAAAGTAAGTTAATTATAAACTGTAAAGTGTTGCTTGTACTGTATAGTCGTACAAAGTTCCTATTTTCCCTGTTGGGGCCCTCGGGCTTATAGCATCCTGCTTTTCCAACTAGAGTTGTAGCTTAGCAATTATTATTAATAATAATGTACTAGTGACATTTTGAGATTATTTGATTGCTGTATTTTTCTGCATGAACCCAGTTATGTATCACAGGGCATGATATTACTTCATGTCTAGGTTTAGGTAGTTGTATAAATGTCACCCAGCACAAATGATTTTCAGCCATTCAGACTCCAGCACTCTATGCAGCTTGAAGGAACAGTTGTTCCTACACAAATATAAAGCTGTTTAACCTTATTTTTCTTTTTCTTTCCAGTATTTGTGTTAACCAATTTTGGATGTCTCCATGGACAAACATGTAGCTGCACCCTGGTAAACCCTGTCCGAATTGCAGTCTGTACAGAAGCATGATGGAGGTGGGTCCCCATCATCTCTCTCTTTTGCTGAGGGCATAATTTTGTAGTCATATCACTGTGATGAGTGTAGGGCATGGACTCCTCTTCAGTGAGTGGAGTTAGCGAAGAAAAAGTCTGAGGGATTCTTCAGCGTCTGCCTGGCAATGTACAGTAAGTTGATGCCGAAGAAGCTCTATAGCTTGTTCTTCTCTTCTAGTTTGAAGCCTGTTGTGTCGCCTTTGGATCCCCCAGAGGAATTCATCAGAAGGGCAACCCTTCTCTTGAGCTGGTCACCGAAGAACAGAAGTATCAAACCCCCCCCCCACCCAGTGAAGGTATTACTCCACTGCATCCCTCTCAAATTACGCCCATTACTGTGCTGCCTGACAACGACCCTTTGCAAGGTTACCTGGACCTTAGGAAGTTGTGGCCATTTTTGGGACTTGACAGCTCTCTGACTGCAGAGGAACTTCTAGAAGTGTTAGGACTCTGAAACCTTCCCTTGCTGCACTCTCCCTCTTGTCTTTACCACATGTGGAGAAACCCATTTCTTCACCAGTTGCAGTTGATTTACCGCCAGGCTGAAAATCCTTGATGTCAGTGGGAACAGAAGCGTGCACACTAACCTTCCCCTTTCCACATTGCCTGTTCCTGTGTTTCTTCTACAACTGTTGCAGAGACTTTGTATATGATGCCTGCCACCCTGTAGAAATGGTCACCAAAGCCCATTAGAACCGGTTGGACAGTCTCGAAACATAATCCGATCTATTCCACATACACGTGGGAGAAACAGTGCGGTACCAAAACCCAACTCGGCCTAGGAAAGTGTTTCCCTACGAGGTAGAGGAGCTCACATAACCGCTACCCATGCAGGATCTCATACTGGACTGCGTACTCGCACTGCAGGTCAGGACATTGGCCGCTGCCTTAGTTTTGTATACTGTAGTTTGGAGGAATACAAGCTACTTTTAAAATGTGATATCTAGGTGGATTATGTTGTTGAAATCTTGACGCATATAAGACTTAGTTCGACTACACGGCTAAAGTTCCTTCGTTGCATGAGTTTCCAAAAATGCTTGTTTGTAGAAGTGAAAATTCATGTTCTATCTTTGAACAGGAGTCACTGAGTTTAGTATGGTCAAGGGAAGTACAGTAAAATGGTTTAATGAGGAAATCTTTAATGATGGTTGCATCCTTTTAGTTTGACCAGTGTAACAACTTCAGATAAAGCAGATTGTAGAGCCCACACATAGGTTTAGACCGTAAAAAATGTCTTCAGGCCATTTGAACCCTATAATACCTTCCTTAGTAATTACCCTTGAATAGGCCCACATTTCTTTGGCTTTCCCACACGAATTGGCATTATGTTGATTTCATTAAGTTTCCTTGCCACATTAGGCTTTTTAGTTAGGGTTTAGGGATATCAGCTGACATGCATAATTGGGTACTGTATTGATACTAGCTCTCTCTAAAATTATTTGCTGTTAATCTATATTGGTCAGCTCAATTTACATTTTTTAATAAACTTCCATCATAATCTTTGAACTTTTTTTACTTGGTATCTTTCCAAGTTAACTGTTAGCCTTTATTTTAGTACTGCCTTTGACCATGTTAGTCATGAGGCCCTTGTTTTCAATCTTAAACAGTTGGGAGTAGGTGGGTTTTCTCAAAATTATCATTGAATTATTAGTAATACATTACAGTTGTTGATGGAGACCAAAGTGAGTACAGCATAGGATTGATATTATGATATCGGTGTTCCTCAGGATAGTGTTCCGGGCCCATTACTTGCCTACTAATTATGCACGGTGTGGTTTGGCCTAGAAAACAAACTTGTTGCATATGCAGATGATGCTACCCGTAGCAAAACTCAAACTTTAATTACAAGTCAGTGACAATTGCTCTGCAACATCCAGAGCCTTGCATTGACAATATCTAACTCATTTATGATTCTAGATGTGATTCGTTATTGCAAATTTACATTTGAGAAGCACAATGTTTCTTCAGTTGCACAGAAATATTAGCTTTTTGAGAAGTCTATTATGATTTTTAGTGATCAATCGATCTTGAAGTTTTAATACTTTCATTCTACCTTGTTTTGAGTATTGTTCTCCTGTGTGTGATAGAAACTTGCAGTTTATTAAATTCCTTATTCCTGATCTGGATATTGGGCACCAGCGTTCATGTTTCCTAATTCTGACCGCCATTTGCACTCAGATATTCCCATTACCATCCCTATGTAGTACAAGGTATACAGTTAAATCTAACAGACGTGGCATCTCTATCATAGGGCTCAACACTAAACACTATGCTAGAAGTTGTATTCCAGCTGTGAAGGATTATGGAATGATCTTACTAATCTGGCAGTTGAATTAATGGAACTTCAGAACTTTTTTGTTGAACAAGTTGACATAGCTCTTGTTTTGTAATTGATATATGACCAATCTGTTTTAATGTTTCAACGGATCTTAAGGTAGTTCACATTTTTTACTTATTACTTATATAGTGTATTTGCTATCTTCTTCCCTCATTGGGGTACTTTCCTTGATGGAGACACAGGACTTGAAGCATTTTTCTTTTCCAGTCGGGGTTGTAGCTTGGTAAGTAATATTTAAATGCTAGGAAACAATTGTTTGATTTGACACTGTCAGCATATTTAGCTCAAAGTGTGCTGTACCATTATTAAGGTATGTAAAGAAAGGAAAAGACAAATTCAACCAGGAAACATATTTATGGTGTCGGATGCATAGCTCCTTGCATGCGAGATCAAATGGCAGCATTGGTGTGTAATTTTATTGTTATAAGTACGGTGGTACTGTACTGTGGTACATGAGTACTGTGAACCACTCCAAGACCAAGTTCAAAAGCCTAAGTGCTCTTAAACCAAAACGATTTTTTCCCATGAAGGAAACTACTTACTCTTCATTTCACCTGTTCATAAATACTGTACATGTACTCGTTTTTAAAAGGTTGTAATTTTATTTAAAGATATAATTTCTAACATCAGAAATTAATACAAAATAATTCACTGTACTTACTCGCCATTTCGTGGTTCATTGATTACGGATTTGTATATGTACTGTATTTTTGGTATGTGTAAATCCATAATGTGGACGCCTCTTCATATCACAGGTTCCTAGGGACAGATAAGTCTTGTATTTTTTGTTAAAAATAATTTTTAGGCATAAAAATTAATATAACTACAGTAATAGATAAAAATACAGAAATTCAGTTCAGTTCCAAGAATACTGTATACACCTTGTTTAGTTTGTCAGGAAGAATATGCAGAATTTGCCGTAGGTTACCAAAAGAATCTTGTATCTGTATGGGAAACAAAACTCAGGAAGCATGATGAAAGTAGCCTTGTTTGTCTAAATGATTTCGAACAAGGCACACTGTTGGCTGGTAGAAGAGACATGTCCAATCATAGCATGCTGATCAGTACAGTATCCTGGCTGCGTTAGTGGCTGTCAGACCACATGATCACTATCTGGTATCCCACGCTGTCCAGTTTGCGTTTGTGCTTACATACGTGATATCGCTCTGCATCTTATATCTATTGTACAATGATTTTTTTCTTTCACCAGATTGTGAATTGCTTTTAAGCCCTATAATGTCAGCTAAATGTTCTATGTCTAAGGTTTCTGGCAGCGAGCCAAAAAGCCTGATGAAGATGCTTACTACTGTATAGCAAAGAATATAAAACTTGACATGCTGAAGAAAAAGAGAACCTATGCGTGTGTAGGCTACCATTATGTCAACAACGAATGTAATGGTCGCTACATTAATGAGAACAAAATATAAAAGGATAGAAAATATTACTTTTAACTAACAGCAAAAGTAGGTAGCAACTTCCACCCCCCTGTGATAAAGATATTATAAGGATGGAGGTTATGCATTAACAATGTTATAATTTCAATTTTTCTTTTACATATATGTAAGGTCATGCCTTCAATAAAGATGAGTTTCGGCTCAAAAAAGTAAGTGTATCATCTGCTTTATAAGTGTTGGGAGGGTTTATACTGTTAAAGATTATATTTTATAGGAATTAAAAAAATAAAACAAATAATCTATATTAAAACTTATAAATTTTTTTTGCAGTTTTCCAGCTATCATGGGGGACCTGGGACTTACTGTATCGGCAGATTAAGTCGCACTTTACTTACTCCTCTTTTTTCAATATTAAACTTACCCGATAATCATGTAGCTGTCAACTCCGTTGCCCGACAGAATTCTATGGAGGGATACGCCAGCTATCACAATACTAGAAGGGGGTGTACTTACCAGCGCCACCTGTGGCCAGGTACTCAATCATTTGTTGTTGACACCTCCTCAATTATTCCTCTGTCGTGCTTCCGGCTAGACGTTCTGGGATACGCTTATGGTCTTCGAGTTTATTCACGGATATTTGGTGAAGTATTCTCTCAGATTAACGGCTGTCGCTTTACTGGAATCCTTTTTATATTAGCTAGATAGCTTTTATATAATACTGATTAACGGTTAATGAATTTTTGCTTGTTTTTGGATCACCCTTTGGCTAACTCTTTGAAACAAGATGTCTGACGTTTCGCAAGCCCCCTCCCATAGACGATGTAGGTCTTGCAATAGGCGTATTCCGAAGGCCTCGGTAGATCCTCACACCGCTTGTTCTGACTGTAGGGACAGGCCCTGTCTATTAGAAAATCGATGTGAGGAATGCGCCGGACTTTCGGAATTGGAATTTGTCCGTCTTTTAAAATATTCATCTAAGTTAGAGAGAGGTAGAGTTAGGAGAAGTTCTTCTCACTCTTCTATGTTTTCCTCACCTCATGATCCCCTACCTTTTCCTACCCCTGTAGTGGCTACCCCCGAACCTACTGTGTGCCCTCCGCCTGATATGTCAATTGTTTTGCGTGCTATTCAGGCTTTAGGAGATAAAGTAGAATCAGTGGTAAGTGACCATAAGTCTCTGATGGCCGAGGTTAAAGAACTGAAGGTCAAGAGTGCAGTGGGTGGAAATAGTGCCAGTGCTGTAACGAGTGCTAGTGTCGGTGCAGTGCCAAGTGCTAGTGGTGCCAGTGTGGTGCGTGAGGATTTTTCTGTGCGAGCCAGTCGTCCTCCCAGTCCGGGACCTCTTGCAAGCTCCCATGCCCAGGGGAGAAGCAATGTCGAAGGGCTTAAGGGTTCGACAGGCCTTGTTAGGCGCACAGAACTATCCTCGGTGGTTGCGGGCGTGTCTTCCTTAGACCGTCACTCCCACCTGCAGACGATTGAGCCCGTCTTATTCTCGTCCGCTGATCAACTAGCAGGGAAGAAACGCTGGTCTCAGGTCTCGAGACCGCTTAAACGTAGAGTCCAGTCCGCGAGTGCTCAGCCAGGTTGCAGTCATTGGCTCAGCTCTGACTCGCCTCAGTCATCTGTCGACTGTACTCCGCCCAAGAGGAGTAAGGTTCTGCCAAAACAGAGCCCGACTGTGACTCTACCTCAGTCTGTTATCGTTTCTGCCGATCCCAAGTGGACCCTGCTTCAGTCCATGCAAGCTCAGCTTTCGGACTTGATGCGTGAGTGTCGGGCTGAGAGTGTTGCACCTCCTCCACCGCCTACACTCCCTCCGCCTGTTCTCGCTCCGCCTGTGCTCGCCCAGCCTGCACTTGCTCCGCCTGGTCGCAGCACCATCTGCCAGGCGTACGATGTTGAGCCACTTTCGGAGTTCGCTGTTCCCAGTGGTGTTCAGCCTCAGCCTTCTTTAAGGCAACCCTTGCTTTGGGATCAGGAGAGTTATTCCACTCTTCCTCCGCCTCCCCTTGCTGCTCCACCAGTGGTGCAACTCTCGGTTGGGGTACAACAACCTCTCCCCTCCGTGAGTCTGTCTGCTCAACCATCGCTGCAGCGAGCTCAACCCTCCTCAAGGCAAGCTCCTCTACACCCTGGACTTGCGCCTCAGGAGCCTCAGCTTGCGAGAACTTTACCTTGTTCTGCGCAGCCTCAACCTCTTCAGGCTCCACTCATCTCACAGGAACAGGAACGGACTACTCCGCCTCCGTCCTCCGCTCAGCTTGTGCAATCCTTGGGTTCAACTCTTGCTAGGAGTCAACCTCCTTCTCCCGTGCGCCTGCCTTCTGCTTCGTCTGTTGTTCAGCCTTTGCAGTCTGAGCCTCAGGTTTTCCCTCAACAGTTACTGGAAGAGGAAACCTCTGTTATTGTTCCTACCCGTTCTGACTCTGCGGTTCAGCATTCTGGTCCGATCGCTTCTCTACCCTCTGCTGATGAGGTGTCGGATGATGAGGAGGCACACCTTGATCCCTCATCAGACGTGGAAGAATCTAAGCTTTCTCCATTGTCGATTGATTTTCGTAAGGTCTTGGCTCTACTCAGGGAGATTTACCCAGACCACTTCGTCTCTGCTATTCCCCGCTCTCCACCATCTGAGTTTTCGCTGGGCGTACAACAAGCTAAGTCCAACTATACTAAGCTTGTCCTAGCTAGATCCTCCAAGAGGGCTTTAAGGATCTTAGGGGAGTGGCTGCAGTCTAAACAACACCTTGGCAAGACTTCCTTCATGTTCCCTCCAACGAAGCTCGCTTCGAAAGGTTGCGTTTGGTATGCCACAGGGGAAGCACCAGGCTTGGGAGTACCTGCCTCTGCCCAGGCTGACTTCTCAAGTCTGGTGGACTCGCCTCGGAGAACTGCTATGAGACGCTCGAAGGTTTGTTGGACCTTCTCAGACCTGGATCATCTTCTGAAAGGGTTGTTCAGAGCATTTGAAATGTTCAACTTTCTCGACTGGTGCCTGGGAGCCCTCAGCAAGAAAACCTCTCCTGCGGACAAAGATTCTGCCATGCTAATAATGTCCTGCATGGATAAGGCCATCAGAGATGGATCGGGTGAGCTAGCGTCGTTATTTGTATCAGGGGTGTTGAAGAAAAGGGAACAACTGTGTACCTTCCTTTCCGCCAGCATTACACCGTGCCAACGGTCACAACTCCTTTTTGCTCCACTCTCAAAGTTCCTCTTTCCCGAGGAGCTAGTTAAGGACTTGTCGGCTGCCCTGATCCAAAAGGACACGCACGATCTTGTAGCCTCATCGGCTCGTAAGTCTAAGGTTGCCACCTCAGTCCCCAAGACTTATCGCTCCCCAGTGGCTGATACCCCGGCTACGAGGTTCATACCGCCCTTTCGTGGTAGAGCCCCCAGCCGAGGAAGCTCCCGTCCAGACTCTCACAGGAGCAAGTCTAGGAAAGGATCCAGGACATCTAAGGGAAAGAACTGACTCTCAGATTCTCCAGACAACAGTAGGAGCCAGACTCAAGATCTTCTGGCGAGCCTGGGAGAAGAGAGGTGCAGACGCACAGTCTGTCAGTTGGCTGAGGTTCGGTTACAGGATTCCATTCTGCCTCAAACCACCTCTGACCACATCGCCCATCAACCTCTCTCCCAACTACAAAGAAGAGGACAAGAGGCTAGCATTGCAACAGGAGGTGTCGCTACTTGTGCAGAAGAAGGCAGTGGTTATAGTCCGGGACCATCAATCCCCGGGCTTCTACAACCGTCTCTTTCTTGTGGCCAAGAAGACAGGAGGTTGGAGACCGGTGCTGGACGTCAGCTCTCTCAACGAGTATGTCACCAAGCAGACGTTCACGATGGAGACGACCAAGTCGGTCTTAGCAGCGGTCAGACAGGAGGACTGGATGGTCTCGTTGGACTTGAAAGATGCATACTTTCACGTTCCCATTCATCCAGACTCCCAACCTTTCCTGAGATTCGTTTTCGGGAAGGTTGTCTATCAGTTCCAAGCCCTGTGTTTTGGCCTAAGCACAGCTCCTATGGTCTTTACTCATCTGATGAGGAATGTAGCGAAATTCCTACACTTATCGAACATCAGAGCCTCCCTCTACCTAGACGACTGGCTGTTGAGAGCCTCCACGAGTCGTCGTTGTCTGGAGAACCTCAATTGGACTTTAGATTTAATCAGAGACCTAGGTCTATTAGTCAATATAGAGAAATCTCAACTCATTCCCTCCCAATCCATTGTGTACCTGGGAATGGAGATTCGGAGTCAGGATTTTCGGGCTTTTCCATCGGCCCCCAGGATAAACCAAGCCCTAGAGTGCATCATGAGCATGCTGAAGAGGAGCAATTGCTCAGTGAGACAGTGGATGAGTCTCACAGGGACCCTCTCATCACTGGCCCTGTTTGTCGAGCTAGGGAGACTCCACCTCCGCCCTCTTCAATTCCATCTTGCGGCTCATTGGGACAAGGGCTCGACTCTAGAAGCAGTCTCTATCCCTATCAACCAAGAGATGAAGACCACTCTCCTGTGGTGGAAGCACAATCTCCTTCTCAAGGAGGGTCTATCATTGGCCATCCAGACCCCCCATCTTCATCTCTTCTCAGATGCATCGGACTCGGGCTGGGGTGCGACCTTGGACGGACGGGAATGCTCAGGAGTATGGAACAAGGAACAAGGATTACTCCACATCAACTGCAAGGAACTGTTAGCAGTTCATCTAGCCCTGTTGAACTTCAAGTCCCTCCTGCTAGGCAAAGTGGTGGAGGTGAATTCAGACAACACCACAGCCTTGGCTTACATCTCCAAGCAAGGAGGGACCCATTCGAGGAGCCTTTACGAGATCGCAAGGGACCTCCTCATTTGGTCAAGAGGTCTAAACCTCACTCTGGTCACGAGGTTCATCCAGGGCGATATGAATGTTTCAGCGGATCGCCTCAGCAGAAGGAATCAGGTCATTCCCACGGAATGGACCCTCCACAAGAGTGTGTGCAACAGACTTTGGACCTTGTGGGGTCAACCTACCATAGATCTGTTTGCCACCTCCATAACGAAGAGACTTCCGCTTTATTGTTCCCCTGTTCCAGACCCTGCAGCGGTTCATGTGGATGCTTTTCTTCTGAACTGGTCCCATCTCGACCTGTACGCATTCCCTCCGTTCAAGATAATAAACAAAGTTCTGCAGAAATTCGTCTCGCACGAAGGGACACGGCTGACGCTGGTTGCTCCCCTTTGGCCTGCAAGAGAATGGTACACAGAGGTACTTCAATGGCTAGTCGACTTCCCCAGGACTCTACCTCTAAGAGTGGACCTTCTACGTCAACCACACGTAGACAGGTTGCATCCAAACCTCCACGCTCTTCGGCTGACTGCCTTCAGACTGTCGAAAGATTCGCTAGAGCTAGAGGCTTTTCGAAGGAGGCAGCCAGTGCGATTGCCAGAGCTAGAAGAATTTCCACTCGTAGAGTCTACCAGTCTAAGTGGGAGGTCTTCCGAAGCTGGTGTAGAGCCAATTCAATATCCTCTACCAATACCTCTGTGATCCAAATAGCTGACTTCCTTCTTCATCTTAGGAATGAGAGATCCCTTTCAACACCTACGATTAAAGGATATAGGAGCATGTTGGCCTCAGTTCTCCGCCACAGGGGTTTGGACCTGTCTTCCAACAAGGACCTTCAAGACATTCTCAAGTCTTTTGAGACGTCTAAAGAACGTCGTCTTTCCACTCCAGGCTGGAATCTAGACGTAGTCTTAAGGTTCCTTATGACATCTAGGTTCGAACCTCTCCAGTCAGCTTCCTTCAAGGATCTTACCCTCAAGACTGCTTTTCTCGTTTGCCTTGCAACAGCTAAGAGAGTCAGTGAGGTTCATGCCTTCAGCAAGAACATTGGTTTCACAACCGAATCTGCAACATGTTCTTTTCAGCTTGGATTCGTAGCAAAGAACGAGCTTCCTTCACGTCCTTGGCCTAGATCGTTCGAAATACCTAGCCTCTCCAACATGGTAGGTAACGAACTAGAGAGAGTTCTTTGCCCTGTCAGAGCTCTCAAATATTATCTGAAGAGGTCTAAACCTATTCGAGGACAATCAGAAGCCTTATGGTGTGCCATCAAGAAACCCTCGAGACCCATGTCCAAGAATGGGCTTTCGTACTATATAAGGCTTCTGATCAGAGAAGCACATTCTCACTTAAAGGAGGAAGACCTTGCATTGCTGAAGGTAAGGACCCACGAAGTAAGAGCTGTAGCTACTTCGTTGGCCTTTAATAAAAACCGTTCTCTGCAGAGCATAATGGATGCAACCTATTGGAGGAGCAAGTCAGTGTTTGCATCATTTTATCTGAAAGATGTCCAGTCTCTTTACGAGAACTGCTACACCCTGGGACCATTCGTAGCAGCGAGTGCAGTAGTAGGTGAGGGCTCAGCCACTACATTCCCTTAATCCCATAACCTTTTTTAACCTTTCTCTTGAATACTTTTATTGTTGTTTTTTATGGTTGTTACGGTAGGCTAAGAAGCCTTCCGCATCCTTGGATTTGGCGGGTGGTCTATTCATTCTTGAGAAGCGCCTGGGTTAAAGGTTTGGTAGAGGTCCTTTAGTAGGGGTTGCAACCCCGTGTACTTTGGCACCTTTGGGTTGATTCAGCCTCCAAGAGGAACGCTGCGCTCAGTAAGGAAGACGAACTTTAAATAAAAAGGCAGAGTAACGGTTCTATTCGACTTCCTTACCAGGTACTTATTATTTCATTGTTATTTGAGATAACTGTTATATGAAATATGGGATACTTAGCTATCCTTTAATCATGTACACTGGTTTTCACCCACCTCCCTGGGTGTGAATCAGCTACATGATTATCGGGTAAGTTTAATATTGAAAAATGTTATTTTTATTAATAAAATAAACTTTTGAATATACTTACCCGATAATCATGATTTAATCGACCCTCCCTTTCCTCCCCAGAGAGAACCAGTGGACCGAGGAATAATTGAGGAGGTGTCAACAACAAATGATTGAGTACCTGGCCACAGGTGGCGCTGGTAAGTACACCCCCTTCTAGTATTGTGATAGCTGGCGTATCCCTCCATAGAATTCTGTCGGGCAACGGAGTTGACAGCTACATGATTATCGGGTAAGTATATTCAAAAATTTATTTTATTAATAAAAATAACATTTTTTATCTCCCAAAAGTTGCCCTTGGCAACTGATGTCTGCTAATATATTCCTCTTGTTCGGAATATACCTGGCTGACTACGCTACAGCGTAAAATGTTTTCACACCGCCAAGATGTGCATCTGCTTGTCAGCCAGCAAAGTGGAAGCAAAACTGTACCCCCGCCTTGTGACCTAGGGTAGGAGTGGTGTTATCGTTCATCAGCACTACTGAGTGCCTTTACTAATGTTCTTCGACTGGCTCCAGGGCTAGAGCACTGTTTGCATTTCATAGATCAAGTGCAGATGCTTCTCTTCTGACCACATTCTTGAGGCAATCGGGTAGTTTAGGTGTCCATCTCAGCCCGCCTTTCATGTATCGGAAAACAGTTGTTTATCCGGAGGTTGGGAAGTTGAGTGGGACTCCCCTGGCTAGCTTTTCCTCATTCAGCCACCAGGAAAGATGGTCCCGAGCCCCCTGCCCCAGATTGGAACAGGAAGTTTAGGGGGATCCTTGTAGGGTGACCAGTGATCCTTCAGCACCACTATGAAGGTGCCTGTGACGAAAGAGGAACAAGAAGACTGAACAACCAGGTCCGAACTGCGAGTTTTGTCTTGGACAGAAATGGTCACGCTACCTCTTTGTGCAGGCTGAAGTACTCTCTCGCTGCTGCAATGTCTATCAGCATATGAATAGGAAAACTACACTCTTTTTCCAAAAGAAGAAATCCAGGTAGTGTTTTGTGCAATACATCACCTTTAATACTGTCAGAATTTTGTGAACAAACCAATCTTTGATACTCTTTTTCTTTGTAGAAGCGTCACAATGCAAGCCTTGTCTTTGCTATGTGACAACACCACAGGTCCAAATTGTACCAAAAAACTTGCTCTAGAGGCTAATATGGTTTGACTGAAGTGGCCTCTTTAAAGGAAACAAATTAGGTTGCAGGATATATAAAAAAAAAAAACTTCTTTCATGGCATTTTCGCGATTAGCTCCACCTTTGCAGAAGTATACAGTACAGTATAATCAAAGGAATAACAATGGAATGAGATAGGAAGTTTGGCATCAAGGAAACTAGAGGTCAGACAAAGCTAGTTTCCAATAAATTCTTCCCCTTCAGACACCAAATACCATCTTAAAAATTGGCATAAATAACAAGAGCAGCTGCTAGCCCTTCAGCAACATCAAGCCTATTTTCTGTACAAGCAACATTTTGTCAACTTAAGGTAAGTTGCCGTCTACGTATTTAATTGCTCAACTTCCTAGACTAATATACAGTATCTTGAATTAACCCTGAAGTAAAGGAACAGCAACTTTGATTTTCTTTAAGAATGTGTTGTCAATTTGTGCATTTCTTTAAATGTTTACCATTTCAATTGCTGTTGTCGAAATCTTTTTATAGAGATTGAAAAAACCTGTAATGAATTTGAAATTGTAACCTCTACTTGGGTATGAGATTTGACTTCTCCCAATTTATTAGAATCCTCAGATCATGACAAAATGTGAATTTTTATCTTGATCCTGTACCACCTGCCTCACCGAGGCCAGGATTAGCAAATCGTTTGAATATATAAACAGATGTATCCCGTGAAAATGGGCCGAAGTCGCTACCAGGGTGAACACCTGAGTGAAACCCTGAGGAGTAATACTCCTTATTGTAGAGAGAGAAGCAAAGTTACTTCTAAAAAAAAGGATTGTTGAATTGTAGACCATTGTGGAGAGGGCAATGACCAGTCTCCATCCCCAGTTGACTTCTCCATCAGGATAAGTAGGAGACTTATTTTGAACAACTTCGAGTGAGTTCTTTATCAACATGCCTTCCACCTGTCCAGAAGACCAGGGCTTTTTATGATACTGGAGGATGAGTTATGGGGCGAAAGCCAATGGTCCAGAATAGGTAGTGAGTAACCATCCCAAAGGACAGTAGCTACCGAAGGCTTGGATCCATTTCACTGACAGATTGACCAGTGGCCAGACAGGCATAATCTTACTTTTGGCAGCAGGAGAGGGGAGAATGCCGGCATCAGTTTCACTCTCCCTTCCCTCCTGAAGTGACCAAATTAGGTGTTTTAAAAGGACCGTACATGCACAGGCTTCTTTTGGGTGGAAGAGGATGCAGGGAATCCTGATCAGGGTTTAGGGACCTTCCTTGCTTCTGATCTCGTAGACATGGCCAGGACCCTTGAAGGAGAATGCACATTAGATCAGGGAATACTACCAAGTTCTCTACTGCCACGTACAAGCGTCTCCTCGAAAGGAGACGTGACCCCCCCCCCCCCCCGACATGGTGGTTAGCACAGCAACAGGAGGACGTTTCTAACCTGTGTTGGAGTGCAGCTATTGCTAAGAGGAACTCCATACACACCAAAATCTGAAAAGCTCACCTACATAAAAATCTAAGACCTTGCACCTGCCACACATGCCCTAGGGACTGATCCAAGTAGAAAATATTCAACAACAGGTGCCTACTAGAAGTTCAGTGTGGGTCTGTACCTACCCTCATCTCAGAGGACAATTTTCTTGTGTCACATCTGTAATCAATGGAAATATCAGTGAACATTTACTTACTAGGAAGTAAAAGAAAACATTAAAGCCCTTGGAGAGGTCAACACTTCGTGTGACTGAATATCAGTGAAGTAGTATCTAACAAGTGGACGAGTTACTTGCCCACGTGCAGAACCTAGAAACTACCTCATTAACAAATTTAACAATTGGGCTAGCACTAAAGATATTCCGTTTGAAAGGACGAAAGGTTTGCATAAATGTAGGAACAAACTGTCTGTTAGAACGGATTTTCAGGTAGTTTACTTCCATCCGTCATTCATCTGATTCCTTACGTCAGGTGTTTTGTGCTATGGACTGAAATTAATTTGAATTACTGCCGTATAACCCAGCTGTGGCAGCATGTGATACCATCCAGCATCCAAGTTCAAATGGGTGAACCCTTCATTTGCACTCAACAACTGGGGCTGATTATGTGCAAGTTTGAGGCCATAATAATGGATTGGAGGCAGGTGGGTCCCTCTACCCCTTAAGATGGTAGTGCTGTCGGAGTACCTACATCAGTGCTCTAGACGCATTACTACATACATACATATACCAAGGCACTTCCCCCAATTTTGGGGGGTAGCCGACATCAACAAATGAAACAAAAACAAAAAGGGGACCTCTACTCTCTACGTTCCTCCAGCCTAACAAGGGACTCAACCGAGTTAAGCTGGTACTGCTAGGGTGCCACAGCCCACCCTCCCACATTATCCACCACAGATGAAGCTTCATTATGCTGAATCCCCTACTGCTGCTACCTCCTCCGCGGTCATCTAAGGCATCGGAGGCAGCAGCAGGGCCTACCAGAACTGCGTCACAATCGCTCGCCATTCATTCCTATTTCTAGCACGCTCTCTTGCCTCTCTCACATCTATCCTTCTATCACCCAGAGCTTCCTTCACTCCATCCATCCACCCAAACCTTGGCCTTCCTCTTGTACTTCTCCCATGAACTCTTGCATTCATCACCTTCTTTAGCAGACAGACATTTTCCATTCTCTCAACATGGCCAAACCACCTCAACACATTCATATCCACTCTAGCTGCTAACTCATTTCTTACACCCGTTCTCACTCTCACCACTTCGTTCCTAACCCTATCTACTCGAGATACACCAGCCATACTCCTTAGACACTTCATCTCAAACACATTCAATTTCTGTCTCTCCGTCACTTTCATTCCCCACAACTCCGATCCATACTTCTCAGTTGGTACAATCACTTTCTCATATAGAACTCTCTCTACATTCATGCCCAACCCTCTATTTTTCACTACTCCCTTAACTGCCCCCCACACATTGCAACCTTCATTCACTCTCTGACGTACATCTGCTTCCACTCCACCATTTGCTGCAACAACAGACCCCAAGTACTTAAACTGATCCACCTCCTCAAGTAACTCTCCATTCAACATGACATTCAACCTTGCACCACCTTCCCTTCTCGTACATCTCATAACCTTACTCTTACCCACATTAACTCTCAACTTCCTTCTCTCACACACACTTCCAAATTCTGTCACTAATCGGCCAAGCTTCTCTTCTGTGTCTGCAACCAGTACAGTATCATCCGCAAACAACTGATTTACCTCCCATTCATGGTCATTCTCGTCTACCAGTTTTAATCCTCGTCCAAGCACTCGAGCATTCACCTCTCTCACCACTCCATCAACATACAAGTTAAACAACCACGGTGACATCACACATCCCTGTCTCAGCCCCTCTCTCACCGGAAACCAATCACTCACTTCATTTCCTATCCTAACACATGCTTTACTACCTTTGAAGAAACTTTTCACTGCTTGCAACAACCTTCCACCATCTCCATATAACCTCATCACATTCCACATTGCTTCCCTATCAACTCTATCATACGCTTTCTCCAGATCCATAAACGCAACATACACCTCCTTACCTTTTGCTAAATATTTCTCGCATATCTGCCTTACTGTAAAAATCTGATTCATACAACCCCTACCTCTTCTAAAACCACCCTGTATTTCTAAGATTTCATTCTGTTTTATCCTTAATCCTATTAATCATTACTCTACCATACACTTTTCCAACTACGCTTAACAAACTAATACCTCTTGAATTACAACACTCATGCACATCTCCCTTACCCTTATATAGTGGTACAATACATGGGCAAATGCAATCTACTGGTACCATTGACAGCACAAAACACATATTAAACAATCACACCCCCTTCCTTCAACATCTCAGCTCTCACACCATCCATACCAGATGCTTTTCCTACTCTCGTTTCATCTAGTGCTCTCCTCACTTCATCTATTGTAATCTCTCTCTTTCTCATCTCCCATCACTGGCACCTCAACACCTGCAACAGCAATTATATCTGCCTCCCTATCATCCTCAACATTCAGTAAACTTTCAAAATATTCCGCCCATCTTTTCCTTGCCTCCTCTCCTTTTAACCACCTTCCATTTCCATCTTTCACTGTCTCTTCAATTCTTGAGCCAGTCTTCCTTACTCTCTTCACTTCTTTCCAAAACTACTTCTTATTCTCTTCATATGAATGACCTAATCCCTGACCCCACCTCAGGTCAGCTGCCCTCTTTGCCTCACGTACCTTGCGCTTTACTTCCACATTTTTCTCTCTATATTTTTCATACTTCTCTATACAGTACTATTACTCTGCAGCCATTCTTCAAAAGCCCTCTTTTTCTCTTCCACTTTTACCTTCTCCTTCATTCCACCATTCACTGCCCTTCCTCATGCTGCCTCCAACAACCGTCTTACCATACACATCACTTGCAATCCCAACAAAATTTTCTTTTACTAACTTCCACTCCTCTTAAATTGCCAGTTTCTCTTACTTTCACTTCGTCATATGTCATTTTCAACCTTTCCTGACATTTACTTTTTACCCCCGATTTTATTAGCTCTTCAACCCTCACTAGCTCCCTTTTACATCCACCTACTGTACTCTATTCCCCCACTCTTTTGCTACAACTAATTTTCCTTCCACCAAAAAATGATCAGACATACCGTTAGTCATACCCCTAAACATGTGCACGTCTTTCAATCTTCCAAACATTCTTTTAGTTATCAACACATAATCCATTAATGCCCTGTCTACTACTCTTCCATTTGCCACTCTTACCCATTTATACTTATTTTTAACTTTCTTTTCGAAAAAGCTATTACTTATCACCATCTCTTGCTCAACACATATCTACCAGTCTCTCACCACTCTCATTTTCACCTGGTACGCCATACTTCCCAATGACACCTTCTACCTCTCCAGCGCCCACTCTAGCATTCAAGTCACCCATGACAACTACATAATTCCTTCTACACACCTAGTTAATTCATTCCAGAACTCATTCCGCTCTTCTTCACTTTTCTCACTACCTGGCCCATACGCACTTTCAAACACCCAGCATTCCCTACCCAACCTAACCCTTACCCACATTAACCTAGATGATATCTCCTTGCATTCCACTACTTTACCTGTCATCCATTCACTCAGCAATAAAGCCACACCTTCTCTCGCTCTTCCCCTTTCAATCCCAGACATTTCACCAAACATCACTTCACCCTTTCCTTTTATCTTCGTCTCACACAAGGCCAATAAATCCATCCTTCTATTCCTAAACATACTTCCAATTTCACATATTTTACTCTCTATCGTACTACATCCACGCACATTCAAACACCCCAAAACTAGAGTGCGGGGAGCAGTCACTCTCCCCCAAGCTCCATCTCTTTGTCGATGTCTCACAGGATGTAGATACAGGAGAGGGGGTTCCGAGCCCCCTCGTCCCGCATTACTAGCCTTTTTTAATAGGGATAGTACCTAGAGCAGTGCACTATAGGCACGACTAGTCTTTTTATGAATGGACTCGCATGCAATCCATTATTATTCCTAATTGAAAGAGCAAAATGTTTGTGTTTATGAAGGAACAAATTTATTTACTATTACACAAGGGAACAAATTAATTTACTATTAATGTTTTCTGATTAAATGGAAATAACCATTTAATTGCACCACAAAATAATGTAACAAACTCAGTTGTAGAAAAAGTTTTGTAGGACTTTCAGATAGTTGGAACATTGTGAAGTGGACATTGATCATAGTTATTAAAATGATGTAACCTCAAACTGTGTTATAAGAAATTAATAAAAAAAAGTGTTTTGATAATTTAGAGGTTATCAAGATAAGTGTGAAAGCTAAAGGAAAGTAATATTAAGAGTAGATATATCAAGTTATATTTAAGAACCTATAAGACAAGAACGATAAAGAAAACCAAAAATTTAAAAGTGCAAGAGGCAGAACTCTGCAATTTCACCTTCAATTAAATTATATCATCATTGTGTATAGTCGAGGACAAAAAAAGGAGCCTAAATGCCTCTATTAAATGGGTAAACAATACTAATATTACTGTACAATTGACACCGTACTGCTAGAGAAAATGAACATTTTGAAGGTAAGCAAAGACGCTCGCAAAATTTTCCGATCACATTTATTAACAAAATTCAAATAAAGCTTCCTTATATAATAATGACTTAGAAATTAAATTTACATGTTACTTCCATCAGGTTGTGTATTCTGGATCAATGTTATGTTGTCACCTTTGAGAAGAATCCGACCTGTAATGAGAAAAATAACCAAGATTATTAATCACATTAATTACAAATTTACAAAACATACCGATCACCAAATATTTAAATTGATGCAGGTTTCATAATATAGTAAGACGGACCACAAACTAATGTATTCACAAGAGTACAGTAAATAACATTAAAACCTCAAATCACAGACTAATCCAGTATATACCTGCCAAAGCAGTTTACTTTTTCATGTATTTTTATTTTTCTAATTATGAAAGTGGGGTCATATTCAACATAATACAGACGCATCAAAAATTATAATTGCAAAAAAGTAAAGTTATCGTAAATCTAAAGTAAAGAAATCTCATGACATAACAACAATTGATTAATATGTATGGAAAAACAACTTCATGCATTATTGATTGTAAAATTATTCTTGATAAAAAGCCTTGATTACCCATAAGAAGAATATGTCAACTACTATACAGTATTTTATAACCAACTTGTACTCGAGAACATTGTTTTAACAATCCTGCCAAGCATACTGTACTATACTCAGTACAGGGAATTATACAAGACACTCACCAATAGTCTTTCTTGTTCCTTTCTTTATGTGTACTTCCTCAGCAGCATCTAACATGACATTCATGTATTCGTCAAATCCAATAATATGTCCCTCTATGCGAAGGTTTTGGTTCTCATACAGCCATATCTGAACACGAGCTCTGGATTGAAGGTACCTGAAGATCAAGTTCTGGGATTTTTTGGTTAAGGAAATGTCAAATTTTGTAACATCACAATATTCATAAGGTGGCAAATTAATTTGGGCTAAGCAAAATAGGTACCTACGGAAAAAACATAAGGAGATTACTTAGCTGAACTGCCAACACAAAGATCAATTTCATCATAGAAACTATTTCACAAGCTTCCAATTTAAATGAATCAAAGGTATAGGGTTCCTATATCTTACATTATGTCTACAATAAAAAAGGGATTAAGAAAGCCTTAAAGTTCCTATATCTTGCACCAAATCTATAAGGTTCCGACCGGAACAATTAATATAGTCACTAATGTAAAAACTTGACTAATGTCGCAGTTTAGTTAACTTTATAGGGTCTAAAACATATATTTTCAATAAATTACATTATTTCCCTCCTCACTAGGCAACTATCCCTACTAAAGCCCTAGGGACTTGTTGCATTCTACTCTTTCCAACTAGGATTGCAGTTTAGCTAGTTAATATATTTCAGATTATGTATTCACTTCCAGGGTGTATTTGTATATAAAAAGATATATAATATCCAAAAGTAGAGAAAAATTCCTAAAACTACGCCTATCGCAGGCAAACCGTAAATCATCATTATTAACTAGCTAAGCTACACCCAGTTTGGAAAAGCAGGGTGCTATAAGCCCGATGGCTCCAACAGGGAAAGATAACCTGGTTAGGAAAATCAACAAATAAATAAAAAAACTACTTGAAGTAATGAATGCCTAGAAATCTCTCAAGAACAGTAACATTAAATTAATATCTCAAAAAACCCCGAATCTTCAAAGAAACAAAAAGAAAAGAAATGATAAAATGATGTACCTAACATGGTAAAGAGGTTATGGCACCAAAAGCCAAAGACAAATAATCCAAAATGTGCTCCATGATAAAAGCGTCACTCCTTACGGAGTGTTGGATTTACCTTTCAACTTACGCACCTACACAAGATATTTGACTTTGGTTTTACATTTCTACAACCCAAAGTATTATTTCCGATAGGATGTAAATAAGATAGTTAATCAATCCTGTTATATCTGGAGTAGCCTACTACAAATGTCCTTGCACTTTAAATATAATAAATAGAATGTGTCCTATCTTGACACAACCAGCAAACCTGACTTACAACATACCTGTACTTAGGGTTCTACATGAAATAAATGCATTTTGATAAACAAAAATTAGCACAGACCTTATGTGGATAAACATTACTAGTTAGTGCACAATACTGTAGTCATAATGAAGAAAATAAGTATTCCTTGATGGAAATAATTGGGGGAAAACCATATCTTAAAAATGTAGTTTAAAAAATCCCAGCTATGACTAAAAAATCTTATAGTAGGGAATCAAACACAAGAATACCATCTAACCTAACCTACGACTCGTGTCCTTGCCTTCCGGAGGAACATAGATAATATTGTAAACCACTTTATCCTTAGCAAACCCTAAGACTTGTCTAAAAAAATATTTGCTTCCCAAATGGCTTAACACCTGGCAAGGTAACACCAAATCATATTTCATAAATTGTAAAACTAGCTTCCTAACATTGTGATTACATACAAAGATGAAGTAATTTGGCCGCGACTTCAGCGACCAATGCATTACAATGACATATTCCCTATCTAACATGCTACAACAGTATTGAATGCAATTGTACAGGTGTCCCTACCAACTTAACCGGGAGGTAAGAATGTATGTGGATGGGACGGCAGTAATAGTGAAAAATGGAAGTTTCGTAACCTGGGATGACACAGGCTCTATCTTAAATGGTTGTTAATGAGACTGTGCAGCAAAACAGGAAATGTTCTAACAAACTACAACCTTAAAATTACTTTAAGAATAGAGTTTTAGGATAAATAAGACATTAGAAATATAAGCGTAATGTGTATACACGGAATAGAATGGTTATTTCGGGTGGGCTGGTTGACGCTGGCTTAATCCTCCTAAGTATAGTAACTAGACGGTGCCTAACCTAACCTTTGGTTATATACATAACAAATGAAGTGTTCGGCATAATTGCTGGACATGTCCTAACGAAATACAATCTTAACAAGGGGGTAGAATGAAGACTGTTGGGATTAGTGAAAATATAATTCAGAACATCATTGAATTTTCAATCTTGTGACACCAGCTAATAGGCAAACGGAGCGGCGACCAACAGGGGTTTTTTTTTTCCAAGATCGAGTATCTTAGCCGCGGCTTCAGTGACCGATGCATTTTAGACATGTTCCCTACCTATCATTTCATGATAATTACAGCAGTATCAAATGCAAATGTGCAGGACGTGTCTAAACTAACTACAAACTTACCTAGAGGTAGGAATGTATATGGATTGGACAGCATTATTTGTGAAAACGAACGCTTCATAACCTGGGACGACACGGATTTTATCAATCAGGAAATTAGGAAACTAAACAGGAGCTATCCGTGACTGGTGTGCGGACCGGGCTGAACTTGGAAAATATTGCCATGGTAAAGGTTAATCATACTATATATATATAAAAAAATGACTTCATATAATCGTGTATCAGACAATAGCATCAATGACCCTTAAAGTCAGGATGCCAGAAAAGTTTAAATCATTCATATCAGACCACTATAATAAAGAACATTTCTCCCAAAGAAAAAAAAATTTCAAGTAATAAAAAAAGATATTGCCTGTCCCAACAAACTACATTCTACCTTCCTATTAGGGCAAATGATTGCTTCTACAAAAGCCTATTCAAGCTATCACAAGTTGACAGTACAACAGTGACCCACTGAAATTTTTTTTAAGGATAACCATGTTGAGGTTCTACGATTAACTATTCAATGGCATTTTAGCAATAAAAGGTCTAGGAGCGTTTGTAGGGTGACGGCCAGATCCCGTAGAAAACGGGAATATTCTGAACTGTGGCCGTCGTTCTAAAAACGATTTTGGCGGGGGAAGCTAACTTAAAAAACCCACCTAACCTATGCTAAAAGCCGTATCCTTACCCAGGGGGGCACGGAGCCCCCCTTACACAACATATTTAAGATCCGTAGACCATTTCCAAACTTTTTTATTCTATACAAGATAAGTCGGAACGATAATAAGCAAATTAGGACGCTTGGCCGTAGCGCTACAAACTACCCAAGGTCTATATCATACATAAAAGATCATAAAATTTAAATAGGCCTTGATAATATTACGGTACAGTCCCACCCAGCTTCAATTACCGCTTCCCAGTACATTAGAGCATGATTTTTTCCTTTTCCGCGAGCGAATGGCGGAGCAAAAGCCGTTACACTTTAGAATAGGTCAAAACTTAGCTTATTCAGTTGGCTACATGCCAGACCATAGAGAGAACTGAAACACACCACCCCATGCCAGACCTACTCTAGTGTAGCCAGGTTGGGCTTTGAAGCCAAACAAATAAGTCCCTATTGTAAAATCACATTATTGACGAGTCCGGTTAGACGTACTTACATAAATAATAACTAAAACTTGCGTTAGTGTATAACAAACCAAAATAAGACAAAACGTGTTCACTGAATCACACTGGCCTGGTCTAGGGTGTAGCCTTGTCTTGGCTTTGGAGCCTTTAACAAACCCGTCCTAACTGAAAACAATAGCTCCATGAAGACTAATTACACCTGTAAACAAAACATTATATTAATATTTGGTATTTAGACAAAACGTGTCCCCTGAATATCATTGGCCCCCAGACCTAGTCTATGGTATAGCCTTGCTTAGGGTCTGGAGCCTTTAACAAATCGGTCCCTAATCAAAACATTAGATTCACGAAGACAAATTACACCTGTAAATAAAGCAATCAATTATAATTCATTATTTAATTTATAACAAACAAAAAGCGTAAACAAAACCTGTCTACTAAATCACTCTAACCCCAGACCTGTTCTATGCTATAGCCTTAATATGGCTTTGGAGCCTTAATAAATCGGTCCTACCTGAAAGTAAATAGCATCACGAAGTCTACTAACACCTGTAAACAAAACAATTAATTAAAAGTCATTTAATTTATAAACAATTCATAACCGTAAACAAAACGTGTCCACACACACACACCGAGTGGATCAAGCCACCACAACACCCAATGGCTTCCCGCGCTTATCAACACGGTTAAATAAGAGCTTCCTGATAAAAGGATACGATGGGCAACACCATCACCTTCTGCACCTTGGACTTCTGGGCGTAAGACATCTTGGAATGGGTTATAGGCGAGGATACACTTCCCTCAGAATCAAAATGAACAGTGGGTTTCCGTTTCTTGGACCCGCTAGACGAACGTTGCAACAATGCGGAGGACAACAAGGATACTCGACTCTGATTGGTCCGTTTTTGGTAAGTTCAGAACGAAACTCGGTTCTGATTGGCTGGAGGGGCAAGCGGGCAGACTTGCACTAGAAGGTGATTGGTTAAGCGTAGCACGCCGGTAATATGTGACTTACGCCTTGCGTAAATTTGTGATAGCAGAGAGATATTTTTAATATATCTTAATAAATAAGAGAAAATAATGTATCATATTTGCCAGATGTGAAAAAAATAGAAAAGAAAAATTAAATACATAGATTAATTGAGATGATTAAGGTGGTTCCTAACCCTGAATAGGAGAATTTGACTTACGCCCTGCGTAAATTCATGATAGCCGAGAGATATTTTTAATATATTTAAAAAAATAGGATAAAATAATATATTATACACACCAAATGTGAAAAGATGTAAAATGAAATTATTATATAAAACAATTAGGATATTTAAGGTGGTTCTTAACCCTGAATAGGATAATTTATATTTTATACGTATGCTTATTCAATTATGTTTCTTATTACGATTGCAGACTATAGAAATATTTTTTTCTAAATAGGAAATATATCTATCTATCTATATATATATATATATATATATATATATATATATATATATATATATATATATATATACCAAAATATGAAAAAAATAGAAAATAAAATAAAATATGATAAAGATAACCAAGGTAGTTCCTAAACCTGAATTGGAGAAGAATTTGTATTTTATAAGTAAGATTGTTCAATTCTACTTCTTAAGCTTGCAAACTATAGAAATCGTTTTACTAAATAGGAGAAAATATTTATATAAAGTTTTATAAAATAAAATAAAATGCATGAAATAAAAAAGGATAAAGAAGAGGTGCAGCCTAAACCTGAATAAAAGAATTTGTATTTAATTGTATATGCATGCGTAAGATTATTCAATTCTACTTCTTTATGTAGCGAATGCGTTATGTATTTGCAAGAAATGTATAAAAGTCTTGGTTTTCTATGTTGCTGAGGCCAAGTCCTACCAATAGTAGGCCTACATTTTGGTAGCAAAATTGGCCTGTTATCGACGAATATTACGTCGATATGTATTTCTAAGATCAAACTATGATAGTATAATGCAATTATATGTCATGAATTGTGGATACAGTTTATGCCTAGTAACAATACATGAATTGTGGTTGTATATTTACTGTATAACCTATACTAGAGTACCTATATATAAAACAATATATGTGTGCTCTAGCATATAGGCCTACTGTTAATATACTAATTATTATTAATATTTAATTTGTTTGATGTATTGAATTCTATTCACAAGTATTATCTTTTGTGATTATGTGTTATGGATTTGGAGTGATACAAACCATTGTTACATTGATTAACTTTGTGTTTTCTGAATACGAATATATTTCAGAATATACTGCTTACAGACAGCTATAAGTCATCTAAAAAATCTTTCTTTATATCAAACCCAAAAACTAAGAGTTAGCAAGATAGTTGTGAACGGTATGGATAGACTAAAGAACACTGACAGGAGTTTGTAGTGCTCAAAATAGATTAGGGTACAATTTCAAAGTTGATATGGCGCTTTATAAATTCACGAAGAATACATTTATCAAAGTATTGGTATCTGAAGTTATTGGGTAGTTATCATTAGAAAATAGAATGTCAGGGCATTTCATGTTGCACTAAAGAGGTAGGAGTCATACGCAATCTATTTCACACCTACTGTGTGCAAGAGTTGTGTGTGAACACGTCCAATATGAGGTAGATATTTGTAATATGCCCTGCACTGTCCATCTTAAGGTCCAAAATGCCATTTTTGAGCTCGAGCCATGTCGTCCTGATGGATTGAAGCTGCTAATGAGGAACTTCCATCAGGAGGACATGGCTATCTCACCCTAAAATAGATTTTTCTTATGTTAAAATCCGGTTTTTTTTTACTCGAACCATATCGTCCGGAAGGAAGTTCCTCATTGGCAGCTTCTACTTGGGATATTTCGGCTGCCAATGAGGAACTTCCATCAAGACGACATGGCTTGAGGGCCCCCCCCCACCCCCCAAAAAAACGGATTTTGACATAGGAAAAATTTGTTTTTTGGTGAGGTAGCCATGTCGTCCTGATGGAAGTATCTCATTGGCAGCTTCAATCCATCAGGATGACATAACTATCTCACCCAAAAATAGATTTTTCCTATGTCAAAATCCGTTTTATGTTATTTTCTCAGCACGACCATAAACATTTACCCCTGCCAGTGTACTTTCATGCAGTGAATGAGGTAAAAAGGGGTAGGAGTTTGCTATGCCAGTGTGCAGATAAGTCCTGATATCCATGTCTGCGCCAACTCAATCTTTTAACTTGGAAACTATGCGCTCTGATTTTCTTGGACTCCTGGAAAAGGCAGCAATATGAAATCTGATAGGCAAAAGTAAAGATACAACTATTATTGACATGGTCAGTTAGTTTTTTTTAGCTCAAACAACCACTTTGTATGCTGCATAATTTGAGGGTAGACTCTGCAATTAGAAATATAGAGGGTTATAAACATTGAGTTATATACATTGTTCATCATTTATTCTTAATATGTTTTATGTTCATTTGAGTTATATACATTGTTCATCATTTATTCTAAATATGTTTTATGTTCATTTCAGAATGACCGTGGTCATTGTTCAATAATAAAGACATTTGAATAAATGGACCAAGCTCTTATTTATGACCACGGCCAGAGATGGATTCAGGATAACAGATATTGTGAATGACTAAATCCTAAGAACTAATCAAAATGCCAGCAGTAGGATGTCCAATACCAGGCTGTGATTACGTCACGGACGACCTTGAGGCCGCCATCGTAGCTGCACTCATAACTGCTCACTGCACCACACATGCTCCTGGACAAGCTGCCAAAGTAGAAAGAGTTAAAAGACTCACAATATCGACAGCGGGAACAAGTGAAGAATGGGCATATTTTCAATCACGATGGTCTGACTATGTAGACGCAACTAAAATTGAGGGCCGTGATCGCGTGGTACAGCTTCTAGAATGCTGTGAAGAACAACTTCGGAAAGACTTAACACGATCAGCTGGTGGCAGTCTTACTAACAAGACTGAAGTAGAAGTGATGGGAGCAATAAAAAAACTGGCAGTTCGAGAGGAAAACACCATGGTAGCTCGAATGACTCTACACAACATGCGTCAAGACCGTGATGAGCCTGTACGACGTTTCTGTGCACGACTTATAGGACAGGCTAGTGTTTGCAAATTCCTGATAAAATGTCCAGGATGCAACGTTGATGTAAATTATACTGACACAATAGTGAGAGACGTATTAGCACGCAGCATATGTGACCCTGAAATTCAATTAGATCTACTTGGTGATAAGAATCAGGACATGTCATTAGAAGAAGTTGCACAGTTTGTCGAAGCTAAAGAATCTGGTAAACGATCTGCCTCCCGACTATTAGACTCTCATGAGGTCCCAGCAGCAGCCAGTAGTTCATACAGAAAGGCAAAACAAACCGCTGTCAAAGATAAAAACGAAGTCTGCTCATACTGTGGCAAGAAAGGAAATGGTAAAAACACTCCTGCACGTGCAAGAAAATCAGAATATCTTGCTTACGGTCATAGATGCGAACACTGCAATCGAGAAAATCACTTCAAGAGTGTTTGCCGTAGTAAGGGCAAACCAAAAGTGAAACCCAGTGCTCACAATGCCAATGACTACGAGAATGCGGTGTTCAACACCTTGTGCAGCGTATCATTAATCTCTAAACGACACACAGACAAGACATTGGCTTTGGACCACCATCTGTATGACAACTTATCTGATACTTGGATAAAGAGACCTTCCAAATCTCAACCTTTCATAAATCTGACAATCAGAACATCACCTGAGGATTACGAAGCCTTTGGTTTCCACCTTCAAGCTGGTACACATGCTGTTCGTATATCTGCAATGGCAGACACTGGATGCCAAAGCTGTCTCGCAGGTATCAAGGTCATCCACAAACTTGGCCTCAAGCAAAGTGACCTCATTCCTGTAACTATGAAAATGCACGCTGCAAATAACAGAGGCATTAAAATTCTCGGTGCCACAATCCTTTGTATCTCAGGAACAGATGAGCAGGGGAACCTTGTTGAGACGAGACAAATGACATATGTCACCGACAACTCGGATAAGCTCTTCATCAGTAGGGAAGCCTACATCGCCCTTGGCATGATATCGGATAGTTTTCCGACTATTGGTGAAATCTATGACACACAATCGGAAACTCCGGATGCCACCAACAATGAAGTAGGAAGTGTTAGTGGACTAGCCAATCAATGTGACTGCCCAAAACGTCAACTACCACCTCCGCCGCCTACAGAATTACCGTTCAGTGCAACCGAGTCCAACCGGTCTAAACTAAAGGACTACCTCTTGAAGTACTACGAATCAAGTACATTCAACGTATGTGACCACCAACCGTTACCACTAATGGATGGACCCCCAATGAAGTTGATGATCGATCCGAATGCTGATCCTGTTGCTCGTCACACACCAGTGCCAATGCCGTTACACTGGCAAGAGGAAGTTAAAGCTGGACTTGACCAGGACGTCCGCCTTGGTGTCCTTGAACCTGTCCCAATCGGAGAACCAGTAACTTGGTGCCATCGGATGGTTGTATGTGCTAAGAAAAATGGCACACCTCGATGAACAGTTGATTTTCAGCCTCTCAATGTGCACGCTAAGAGAGAAACGCATCATACGCCTTCTCCATTTCACCAAGCAAGGTTAGTGCCACAAGGAAAAAAGAAAACCGTCTTTGATGCCTGGAACGGATACCACAGTGTACCGATTCAGGAATCTGACCGTCACTTAACTACGTTTATCACTCCTTGGGGACGCTATCATTATAAAACAGCCCCTCAAGGGTATATTGCTTCTGGCGACGGATATACTCGACGGTATGATGAAATAGTTGCCGAGATACCCAACAAAACTAAATGTGTCGACGATGTTTTTCTTTGGTCTGACTCAATAAAGGAGAGTTTTTTCCAAGCTGTACAATGGCTCGACATATGTGGAAGACACGGCATAACGCTCAACCCTGACAAATTTCGTTTTGCAGAAGACACAGCTGAATTCGCTGGATTCGAAATAACCCCAGACACAGTTCACCCATGTGCAAGATATCTTAGTGCAATTATGGACTTTCCAACCCCAAGAAATATCACCAATGTCAGATCTTGGTTTGGTTTAGTAAACCAAGTATCGTATGCTTTCAGCATGACCGACAAATTGCTACCATTCAGACAGTTATTGAAACCAGGAACACCATTCACCTGGAATGACAATATTAATGCACTCTGTGAGGAGTCTAAAACTGCCATTATCAACGAAATTGAAGAAGGCGTGCGAATCTTTGACAAGACAAAACCTACCTGTCTCGCCACCGATTGGTCAAAATCAGGAATTGGATTCTGGCTGTTCCAGAAACATTGCGACTGTCCAGACAACCGACCATTTTGTTGTCGCACTGGTTGGAAGATCACACTTATCGGAAGTAGGTTCACACATGCAGCTGAGTCTCGATATGCACCAGTTGAAGGTGAAGCGTTGGCAGTCGTCGATGCTCTTGATAAGGCAAGATACTTTGTTCTTGGCTGTGAAGATCTTGTGGTCGCAGTTGACCATAAACCCCTGTTGAAAATATTTGGTGACAGATCATTGGAGGACATATCAAATTCACGTCTCAGAAACTTGAAGGAAAAGTCCCTCCGCTATCGATTTCGCATGATTCATATCCCAGGGGTCAAGCATCTCGCTGCAGATGGAGTATCGCGCCACCCAACTGGAAAATCTGAAAAGCTATCGCTTCAAGATGACATTGCATCAGTTGACAGTGTACCTTCCGTGAGAAATGTTCCCCTACATAAATTGCCATCAGCATATTCTGTTTCCACTGACAATGATATTGATACTTGTATCACCGCATCAGCAGTATGCTCACTTGACTCACTTAACGTGAGAGCAGTCACCTGGGACAGAGTTCGCACTGCCACAAGTAGTGACGATAACATGCATGAACTGCTCAGCCTTATAGAATGTGGAGTACCTGAGTCTCGCCAAGAATTTCCTGTACATCTTCGAGAGTATTTTCAATTCCGCGAGCATCTCTACACTGTTGATGGTGTGATACTATACAAGGAGCGTATAGTTATTCCTCCAGCCCTTCGTCAGGAAATTCTCACATCTCTTCATTCAGCACATCAAGGAATTACCTTTATGGTATCGCGAGCAGAGTCATCTGTGTTTTGGCCAGGGATAACACCCGCTATAACAGCACTTTGAGCTGGATGCAACCACTGCAATCGCATCGCGCCTTCGAATCCTAGTGCTCCGCCTACACCTCTTATATCTCCAGACTACCCATTCCACTGTGTTTGTGCAGATTACTTTCACTACCGAGGAGTTGGATATTTAGTTATAGTTGATCGATACTCGAATTGGCCCATAGTTGAACGATCTTCGAACGGTGCAGAGGGTCTTATAACTTCACTACGCCGAACATTTGTGACATTTGGGATTCCGGATGAATTGACATCTGATGGTGGACCTGAATTTACAGCGACGGCAACTAGGCAGTTTTTAAAGGACTGGGGAGTCCATCACCGCCTTTCCTCTGTGGCCTTCCCACATAGTAATTGCAGAGCCGAAATAGGCGTCAAAACTGTCAAGCGTCTTATAGCGGACAACACGGGCAGTAACGGTGATCTCAACACTGATGAATTCCAACGTGCGATGCTCCAATACAGGAACATACCTGACAGAGATACCAAGTTATCTCCTGCAATATGTGTATTTGGTCGTCCCATCAGAGTCTTCATACCTGTCCCGCCCGGCAGGTACCGTCCCCACGACACGTGGAAGGAAACACTCGATGCAAGAGAGGAGGCCCTAAGACATCGACACCTTAAACAGGGAGAGCGCTTATCAGAGCACACTAAGAGACTACCCCCACTGTCCGTAGGTGACCGGGTTCGCATCCAAAATCAAACAGGAAATCACCCCCTGAAATGGGACAAAACCGGTGTCATCATAGAAGTCCGCCAATTTGACCAATACGTCGTCAGAGTTGATGGCTCTGGTAGGGTCACGCTAAGGAACCGGAAGTTTTTGAGACAATACGTGCCTGTCAGGAGTATTCCAGAAGTCCGTACAATTAGAGATGACTATAATCGGAATCAGATTGTACCTATTGCCAATCCTTCGACCACTAAAACGTCTGAGACCATTGCGAAGCACACCATTCCGACAACCCCAAATCCGGAAACACATGGTACTCTTCCACTGACCACTTTGCCGTTACCAAGTGGTTTTACCCCTAACATTCATTTTGATGTTGCTGCTCCGGAATGCTATCCCAACGACCTCGGTAACACTGCGAATCATCAAGCAGAGATTCCGCCTCCCAATGATAGCACAAACTCTCCATCGCAGTTAACTCCTGCCATGCCAACTTTGGAGCAACGCAAGTCCAGTCGTACCCGTCGACCGCCAACATGGCACTGTGATTTCGAGATGAACTAGCTATAGTGTCATCATGATCAACACATGACAATAATTGTTTTTCAAGTTTCCGTTCCTTCACATGCTAACAGGAGTTTAGTGTTCATGAACCTATAACTTGGACGTTTAATTGCCACCCAATGTTTTGACATCAGTTTTAAACCGACCTCCACGAGAGACATTTTAAAAGGCCGTTTAAAAACTTGGGGGGAGATAAAGGGTTATAAACATTGAGTTATATACATTGTTCATCATTTATTCTTAATATGTTTTATGTTCATTTGAGTTATATACATTGTTCATCATTTATTCTAAATATGTTTTATGTTCATTTCAGATTGACCGTGGTCATTGTTCAATAATAAAGACATTTGAATAAATGGACCAAGCTCTTATTTAAAATATATTCAAGAAAAAGAAGGAAGATGGTGGAAACAACCAGCAAAGTACTTAGAAGAATTAAGTATAGGCATAAGACAGATAAGAAGAATGGACAAGGCAGAAATAAAATCAGAAACTAGAAAGTGGGATACTGAAAAGTGAAAAGAAGAAATAGAAAGTAAAGTGAGCTTAGAAATATATATAACGTGGAAGAAAGAAATTAAAGAAGAGTTATTTTATGGCAATACATTTGCTCCAGTGATATTTTTAGAGCAAGAACTAATACGTTAAAACTAAATATTGTAAATAGATACAATGGGGGAATGTAAACTGTAATTTTTGTGAAAATGAGGAGGAAGATTTGATACACTTTTTGTTGTTTTGCCAGGAATATAGAAAAGAACGGAGTGAAATAATTGAGCTACAACAACCATACGAGGAAGATCTAAAGAAAATAGTGGGATCATTTTCATTTAGTGAAACAAATATAGAAAAGAATAAAAAGTATTAAACCTGATGTGGAGGAAAAGACAAAACAATATAAGAAGATAAAACTTTGGAGGCACCGTTGCAAAGACTATGCCTCACCCCAGAACCCGAACCTGAACCTATACTGTTCTCATGAAATTTGATGGATATTTTCACTATCCTTTGCCATGTACAATATGACTACATTAGTCTACATATTTAAATCAGTAATTTCCACTATTTGGTACAGCCTATTTGCCTATAGTCATCGTGATCGTGGTCTGCAATATATGTTTGCAACTTGGCAAAAATTTGATTGTCTTGGCTACAGCTGTGAGTATTTCAACACTTTTCCAATATTA
This sequence comes from Palaemon carinicauda, assembly GCF_036898095.1. Taxonomy (NCBI): domain Eukaryota; kingdom Metazoa; phylum Arthropoda; class Malacostraca; order Decapoda; family Palaemonidae; genus Palaemon; species Palaemon carinicauda. The sequence goes on from NC_090763.1 coordinate 10,855,525, forward strand.
ATGTGAAAGCTACAATGGTATTCTAGAACTTAAACAAGAAACCATTTTAATAATCTCAGTGGGAGAAAATTCTCTCTTTATACCACATATTATCAACCGTTGAGCTTATGAAAGTTTTTTTTTTTCTTTTTTTTTGCGCGGCAGTTCATTGCAATCTAGTTCCTTCAACCATCTTATTAAAAAATTAAAATCAACACTACATAACTATAGGATTTTTTTTATGAGAAAAGGAAGCTGCATATGCTTTATACTGTGTTTAAAACATAAAGAATAAAATTTTTAATGCTAGCTCACAGTAATGGAGAAATTTTACAAAACAAAAATGAAATACATAATTTATTGATTACTGTATTGTACCATTGAAATATCTTAAGGGAATAAAACTGTTCAAATCTCTCTCTCTCTCTCTCTCTCGTCCAAGGATCTTGGAACATGAGCTACCCGTTTTCTTTTCATCTATTGTTCTGTACTTAAAATTCCCTGATTCCCTTGACCTTGCTGGAATGTAAGATCCTTTGGTAGTTTACCTCAGTAATCTTTTCCTTCTAGATAGCCTTTTATTCTTTGTCAGTGGCATAGGTAAGTTGTAAAGTTTCCCTAGAAGTTTTAAAGTGTTTGAGGAAGACCATGTAAATATTTTTGCTTTTGTTATAAGATATTTTTTTGTTTTAATGAGATAGTCGTGGCGTATTTTAATCGCCTGCACTGCAAACTACAATATTGGAGGCTGGTTTTAAGGTTGTAATCTGTTATGGTTAGTTTATGCTTATTTGGTATAGCTTCATAGGGTGATCTTTTAGGCAACATTGTAGAACAGTGCAATATTAGGTACGACATTGAAACCCGCATAATTTAAAAGATATTTGCATATACACTATTATGAATCCCATATGTTACCGTCGGAACCCACTATTAACAAAGTTATGGATTTTGATAGGTAAAACTTGCATTTTGTTCCTTTGCTGTCGTAGCAAATGCTACAGGAGCTTTCTTCCACCTAGTAGCTAAGAAAATACACTTGATAGCTGGTGCTTCTGCTGTAAGGTATTTTTTCGAAGAGAATGTAGAACCCAACGTTTAAAAGTTCTGACCAGAACTATAATAAAACCTTCATTGTAGAATATAGTAGGACATTGGAACTGTCATAATTGTAAAGATCTTTGCTTATACACTTTTGAATCCCATATACTACCATCAGAACCCACTATCAACAAAGTTATGGATTTTAACTTTCATTTTGCTCCTTTGATGTCGTAGCATAGGCTACAGGAGCAGTCTTCACTTGGTTTGTAAGAAAATACACTTGATAGCTGTTTCTTCTGTCGTAAGGTATTTATTTGAACAGAATATAGGGCCCAACGTTTAAAAGTTCTGACCGGAACTACAATAAAACCTTCATTATAGAATAGTGCCATAATAGGACATTGGACCCGTCATAATTGACTAGATCTTTGCAAATACAGTACTATTTTGAATCCCATCTACTACCATCGGAACTAACTATTTAAAGTTATGGATTTTGATAACAAAAAACTTTCATTTTGCGCCTTTGCAGTCGTAGCATAGGCTACAGGAGCTTTCTTCCACCTGGTAGTTAAGAAAATTCCCTTGATAGCTGGTGCTTTTGCCGTAAGGTACTTGTTCGAACAGAATATAGAGCCCAACAGTTTGAAAGTTCTGACCGGAACTGTAATAAAACCTTCATAGAATAGTGCAGTAATATTTAGGACATTAGAACTGTCATAATTGACAATCTTTGCAAATACAGTATTTTGAATTCCATATTCTACTGGTGGACATGTGTAACGAAGTTAGACTTTAATTGAAAAAGAGTATTGCTCCTTTTTAGTCATAGCATAGACTACATGAGACTTTTTGCACCTGGTAGTTTAGAATAAAGCTTGATAGCTGGTGCTTCTGTTGCAAGTTAATTTATGAACAGAATATAGGGCCCAAAGTTTTGAGGTTTCATTACAGAATAATGCAATATTAGGACATTGGAACTTGCATAATTGAAAAGGTCTTTGCAAATACGCTATATTGAATCCCCCACACTTCTAGCAGAAACTTGTATTAATAAAGTTACAGATTTTAGTAAATTGTGCAAGGCTCCTTTGTAGTAGCATAAGCCATAGTAGCCCTCTTCCGTGTGGTCGGAAAACTGCTTGATAACTGCTGCTTCCATCGTAAGTTGTTCGTACAGAATGTAAGGGCCAAGGTTTAAAAAAAATTCAAATACTGTATACAGTACGTAGGTTTTGTTATATAGTACATTATTAGTTAGAACATTGGAAGAGTCATAATTGAGAAGACCTCTGAAAAGACACATTTAAAGCCCTTATTCAGTAATACTGTCAGAAACCTCTATGAAGTAGTTAGGGATTTGGAAAATTTAGTTTCATCCATTATGGGAAATCTATTATAATTATTTCCCGAGTAAAGCAAGTCTTTTGTAGTATTTCTGTAAAATATTATCTGTCGCAAATGCCTAGTTCTTTATATATCGACGATCAAACTCCCGCTACTCATGTCTTCCTCCCAGATAGTAAGTCTGTTATTGTTGACTGTGTCTTGTATTTGCTTAAATGAGCCCTGTAACCACAATAATCCGCTGACAAACTAGTCCACTATGAAGTCTTACACGTTTGGCCAATCAGAGCGCCTGTCCACTATGACGTCATACATGTTTGGCCAATCACAGCGCGACAATACAACAGCGCGACAATACAACAGCGCGACAATACAATATCTTCCCAGGCATTTCATTTCGTTTTTAGACATGGAGACCATAGAAAGGGCGTCATCTCATGTTGCACAAGAAGTTGAAATTCCATTTTCTTGTCCTGACTGTTTCGTAACTTGCAATGAATTTGTTGAAAAACTAGTGCATTTGTGCCAGAGACACAATTTAATTTTACGAAATCTAAATTGGCCTGCATGTCAAGGAACCTTCCCAACGGCTTCACCTTTTCCTCAAAGCAGCAACACATCTTGATGAACCAACAGTTTAAGGTAAGCTTCATTAATTTATAGAGTATATTATAATGGTGATAGTATAACGATGTATGCAGCAGTACCATCCCTTTGGATTTGGTTTGATGGATATGTTAGGTAGTGGCTGTAAGGGGGGGTGGCCTCGCAGGGGTAGGCCTAGGTAGGGGTACAGGGCCCTAGGTTAGGTGGTTGTATTAGGTTCGGTAGTGTCCCAAAATTCACTGTGGCCTTAAGGGGGGGTCGCAGGGGGGGCGGAGCCCCCCCCGGTAGGCCTAGGTAGGGGTACAGGGCCCCTAGGTAGGGGTACAGAGCCCCTAGGCTAGGTTAGGTGGGTTTATTAGGTTCAGTAGTGCCCTGAAAATCACTGTGGCCTTAAGGGGGGGGTCGCAGGGGGGGCGGAGGCCCCCCCCCCCGGTAGGGCTAGATAGGGGTATAGGGGGAGGGGTGGTGGAAGGATAAGTATTCATTTATTGCAAATATCATTTGACGCCCCCCCCCCCACCCAAAACCCCGGTTCCCACCTGGTGTCCCCCATAATTGTTGGGATGAAGTAGGGTCTTTCTGCATTCTAGAACAACTTAGTAAATCTCCAAATCGGATGGTTTGCGGTCAAAATAAACGTTAAATTCGTTGGAACTACACTATTTCTGATGCAACAAATATATTTTTATTCCAGTTTCCCCATAATGGATGAAACTGTAAATTTACCAGGGATTTTAATAAAATGCTGGAATTTTGCTCCTTTGTAGTCATAGCATAGGCTACAGGAGACTTCTTGCACCAGCTATTTCAGGAAAACGCTTGATAGCTGGTGCGTCTGTCACAAGTTATTTGTTCAAACAGAATATTGGGCCCAAAGTTTGATAAAATTATGGAGGTTTCATTATAGAAACATGCAATATTAATTAGGACATTGGAACCCTCATCAGATACATTATATTGAATCCCATATTCTACTGGCGAAAACCTCTAATGAAGTTACATATTTTGATTAAAAATTTAGTTATTGCTCCTTTTTTTGTCATGGCATACAAGAGCCTTCTTTCAGCTGGTATTTCAGAAAAATATTTGATAGCTTCTGCTTATATCGTAAGTTACTTGTTCGAACAGAGTATAGGGCACAAAATCAAAAAGATATTTAGGTTTTATTATCGAGTATTGCAATATTAGTTAGAACATTGAAATTTTAATAATCGAGTAGACCTTTACAGATACACTTTTTTGAATTCCATATGCCACTGGTGGAAACTTCTATTAACGATGTTACGGTTTTTATTAAAAAATGTACGTTATGCTTCTTTGTAGTCGTGGCATAGGCTACAAGAGCCTTCTTACCCTTAGTATAGGGCCCAAAGTTTTAGGAGATTAAATACAGTATCCTTCGGTTATTGGGGACCACTGTGGGAATCCGGGGGTTTATGGTGGGGAAAATTTACCTGCGATTCTCTAAATGGTAAAACTTCTATAAATTATTCTCTGGAATGCATAATGAATCCTCAAAGAATTGTACTAAATATGGGTCTTCCCCTGAAATTTTTATTTCTTTTGTTTACTTTTAGGAGTCGGGAGGTTTCTGCTCCGTTTGTGCATTTGTACATAGCTTGTTGCGTGATTGAGTGTATACTTCCTGCGCACAAGCTCTCCTTCCACTTTCTACCAATGGAATTACTCTTGTTCGTTTAATTGTAAGTAGCTTCTGCTACTACTGGCATCAATAACCTTTGATGTTAGGATGCCAGAGAATTTAAAATCAATCAATCCTTCCCTTACCAAATGACAAAGTTTACTATATTTGGGCATTTATGTATGCTTGTGTGACGTTGGAAGTACTGTGACACCATCTTTTCTTAGGACAACTCTTCAGTTCCTTTGTAGCTGTTACATGTCGGGTGTGCGTTATGGAGGCCAACATAACAAATTGTAATGGCTGCTCTTTTGCATAACCTTATGCTCTAGCCAAGTTTCACAGTGATTATCGTGGTACCCCTGGCCTAGTGAATTTTTTAAAAGATCATTGTTCCCTCTCAAAGGTTAGTGTCCCAAGTGCAATTCTGGTGAGAATTTATTTACAATACAGTATACTTTATTATAATGTAAGGATATATTAGTGATTTACTTTTAGTTTGGGACCTGGAAAGGGGGCGGGTGGCTTGCCCCCTGTCTAGGTCTGTGACCTTGGAAAGGGGATCAGGGGTCTTGTCTGTGACCTGGGAACTACTAGGTTAAAGTAGGTGGGTTTGTTAGGTTCCGTGGTCTTTCACAAATCTCGAAAGTGTTAATCACTTTCTGTCCTGTTTTCGCACACCCGAAGTCCCAGGTTCCCACCTGTGTCCGTCTGGAAAGGTGGGGTCCATAACAGAAGAACAGATTATTTGCAGTGGAAATAAGAACAAATTAATGGAAGCACTAATTACTGTAGGAAAAGCGGTTTTTCCTATTAGAATTGTACCGTGTTCAATTTTTCCCGCATAATTGAATAGGTCTTTGCAAATTCACTATTTTGAATACCGTATATTACTGGCAGAAACCTTTATTAATGAAGTTTCAGGTTTTGAGAAAAAAATACCTGTTTTATTCTTTGTCGTCGGCACATAGGAGCCTCCTTCCATCCAGTAGTTCAGAAAAGTTGATAGGTGGTGCTTCTGAAACAAGTTACTTTTTCAAAGAGAATAATGGGCCCAAAGTATTAAGTTTTAAACCCCTTTGATATATTTTCAATAGTGGGAATATGCAATAAAATCATTTTATTGATCATGTTAATAATCAAAGGTAAGGGTAGAAATGTTTAAATTTAGTGATCATTGGAAATGGAAGCAAAGGCCATATTTGAACAGATGCTGAAGCGTTAAGCTATAACTTACCCCTTTGTGTTCACCCCTTCATGTTTCTTCAATTGATAATGCCCAAATACTAGCCCACTGGGCTAACGCACTTAGCGAAAATTAGTCTGCTTACCAGAACATAGGAGCAGTCAGATAGTTTAATCGCAAGCAAAGCAAGCCTATGGCAGAAAAAAAAACCAATAAGTCATAAGCTCTAGTAAGGAGGTATCTGTAATACTATGGACGCTATGAACAACTCATTAGAAAATGGGATGGAAAACCTTGTTTTCTGTGTGGAAGTCCTGGCAAACAAAAGCTCGTGTTATGAGTTTCATTACCGTTACTCGGGTTTTGATTACTGTAACTTTTTTGACATGATGACTAGACAGAAATAGTTAGAAAGTTTATGTAGATACCAACACAGACTAGTTCACTATATTTTAAGGTGTTTCAAATGTAATTGGTGAAGAAACTCGCCCAAAGCCATTAACTTTTCAGTTATCGTAGTCTACCCACCATAACTCGGTAATTATGGATTTCCTCTAGGAATCTTTATAAAAAATGTTCAAACACCACAAAATGCACTAAAAACCAATCATCTTCTACAAATATTTTATTACACCATTCTGTAAATATATCGATTTGAATAACATAATTGCGATATGCTCCTTTGTAGACATAGCATAGGTTACAAAAGCCTTCTTCCACCTTGTAGTTCTGAAAAATGCTTGATGGCTGGTGCTTTTGTCATAAGTTACGTGTACAAACTGATTATAGGACCCAATGTTTTAAAAAGAAATAATTTAAGTATACACTTAGATATTCATAAAAGTGCAATATTATTAGGACAGTACTTTGTCCTCAACTCCTATGCAAAGGGTCTTGGTTAGATTTTGCCAGTTCTCTCTATCTTGGGTTAAATAGACACTAAACCATTCATAATCTACTGTACTTTACGTTTCATATTCCTCAGCCATGTAGGCCTGGGTCTTCTGAACTCTTCTAGTGCCTTGGGGAGCCCAGTTAAAAGTTTGGTGAACTGAGTAGATCATTGCAAATAGTTCTATATTTTGAATCCCACATACTACTGGTGGAAACCTCTTAATGATGTCATGGATTTTAATAGAAATAAGTTTTGCTCCTTGTAGTCGTAGCATGGGCTACAGGAGTCCACCTGGTAGCTCTGAAAAATACTTGATAGCAGATGCTTCTGTCGTAAGCTACTTGTCCAGACAATACTATAGTAACGACCTAACTTTAATTAAATTTATATTTACAGTTAGAGGTTTCATTCCAGAATAATGCAATATTAGCTAGGACATTGGAACTATAATTAAGTATACCTATGCAAACACTAATTTGAATCTCATATTCTACTGTTCGAAACCTCTATTAACGAAGTTACAAATTCAAAAGATGTGTATTGCTCCTTTTTAGTCAAGTCTGTTAGGGGTGCAGATATCTCTGGTTATCTATGGATACGTCCCTTATATACACGATATCTTAGGATAGTCGTTCCAGGGGTTAGAACCCAGTGATACCAGACGGTAATTCTCTTGTAATATTGGTCGCAGAAATATTGTAGTAGGAAGCTGCCGGAAGGAACTTCCATCAGGACGACATGGCTATCTCACCCAAAAATAGATATTTCTTAAGTCAAAATCCATTTTTTAGTCATAGCATAGGCTACAGGATCCTTTTTCCTCCCGATAGTTCAGAAGAACTAGGTAGCTGGTGCTTGTTGTAAGTTGTTCGAACAGACTATAGTGGCTGCTTTGAATAAATTTTAATATAGAGGTCTCAAGATGTTTTAGAATGGTGGAATATTAGGACATTGGAACATACAATTGAGTATAACTTATCAAATACTACTAGCAGAAACCTCTTCAATAAAAAATAAGAAACTGGAATTTTACTCTTTTGTAGTCTTCGCATAGGCTACATGGGCCATTTCATCCTGGTAGCTCAAAAAAAAACTCAATAGCTTGTGCTTCCAAGTGTTACTTGTTCGAATTGAATAAAGGTCCGAACATTTTATACTCTTAAAAATTTTGTTTTAAATAATGGAATATACAATAAAATCTCATTTGTTTATAATGTAAGGTTAGAGCAGAAATGTATTTTGTTGTATTTAGTCTGAAAATTGAAATTAAGTTTTCTTCCACTAAGGGGAATAATCAACTTTTTTATTTGGGAGCAATTTAGGGGAAAAGTTGTATGAAGTTGCACTTGAAAACAAAGTATTTACAAAAGTACATTTTGGTTACTGTATTAATGCAAAGCAGAACTGTAGATATTAATTTTATTATAGTATAGCACAATGTGTGGTAGGGCATTGGATATCTTTTTTTTTTTTAGAATGTCTTAAAATAAACTAACCCCTACCTTGTTGTTGGCAGCCACTACTATGAACGTAGTTCCAAATTTTTAATTGTAAACGTTTTGCTCCTTGTTCATCATGACACCTGATATGAAATGCTTTCACACAGCTCAGAAAAATTGATAATGTGCTTCTGTCGTTAATGGTATGCTTAATTTTATTCATGTATAGTTAATAGGAAATACATAAGTTTGGTAATGATATAGATAGCATAATAAACAGTTTTTATAAATTAGCTTTAGTGGATTTCATGGTGTTTTGAAGGTTTCTGATAATGATTGTGGCCAAACTTTATATGAGTCATGATGAGTAGTTTTTGGGGATCAAGCCATGACGTCCTGATGGAAGGTTCCTTTAGTAGCTTCCTGAGGGTGTATATGTCTACCCTCAGGAAGCTACTAAAGGAACCTTCCATCAGGACGTCATGGCTATCTCACCAAAAAATAGATTTTTCGCTTTGCTCAAAATCCATTTTATAAATAGAAAGCTATGGGATTGTACTAGGTATATTCATCAATGACGGTTGAAACTCCGTAAAATATAGTGTATCGTTCTAATTTTAATGATGTATTTTGACATTTTTATGATAATCTAGTTTATCATGATTTAATTGGTTTTGTCCACTAGCTTGCTTTGCTTGCAATTTACATTTTCTCATTGCCCCTACATGCTGGCAAGCAGAATAATTTTTGTTGTGCGTGTTAGTCCCGTGGGTTAGTTTTGAGTTACGTAATGTGATTTATCACTGGTAGATTGTCTTTTGGTCTGCCGTAGCTTGCTTTTCTCGCAATTCAACATTATATTATTTCATTGTTCCTGTGTTCTGGCAAGCGGAACTTTTTATGCTACACATGTTAGCCTAATAGGATATTTATAATTTGACTTTAATTCAATAATGTACAGATCCAGTGCTTAGTAATTTTAGAATATTAAGTTACGCTACCCACCCTCCAATCAGTCGATGGCTCAAAAGTTAAATCGTGCTTCAGACTTGCTGCATAGTTGTGTACGTAAGCAGTTTGTGGTGTTGTACCGACACTTGTTTTAATTTTTGTTGTCCGTATTCGTTGTGTATTAATGTTATTGTGAGATTAACTAATTAACATTTTTGAAGTGTATGAAATACCATACTATTATTACTGTTTGAGAATAGTTTCATGGTTACATTTGCGTGTAAGTATGGCAATAACTTGTGCACTGTAGTCTTACTGTCCATATGTACAGTACACATGTTCACATTTACATTTATTTTACTGAAATATGTTCATACTGACATGGTACTTATACTGTGATATAAACTAAGTTAAGACTATATTAGGCAGTACAGTTGGTTATTTTTGTTAGTCGACCGTACTAAGCTATGAGCATTGCGTTATCCAACCTAAGGGCAGCAAATCTTCATGGAATCTCGCATTTTGTGTCTGTTACCCAACCCACAGTAATATTGAGAGCTGGCTATAATTGACTGAATAAAACCATTCCTATACTGTACTAACTTAGCTACTAACTTATTACTAGAAAAACTACATTTTAAGAGAAAAACACGAGAACCCCCCTAATTTAGGGTTCCCTTCCTAACCTAGCCTAGGAACTGTATCCTTATCTACTTGATTACGGAGGCTGACCCCCCCTTACTGTCATTTCCTTTGTTTACCGTAAGACTAAGTCTCAACCCTGTACAGTATTTGCATCCCAACTGCCTTCACTCCTGGCAAGGTAACACTAAATCGTATTTCAGAAATCGTGCAACTAGCTTCATATATTTCAGACAAAGATAGATATTTTCCCCATAAAGGAAATACGGTAGAATTCGTACGTAATGGTCTACGCTGCTCTCAACGTACTACATAATATTTTTCCCAATTTTTGTCACCTAATTATTAACTTTTAATTTTTATCATTAGAACTGGCCACCATGAAAGTGAATATCTAATCAGTGGCATCATTAATCATGTGACTTTGTGTGTGTTGGAGGGGAGGGTTATGGGATGGCTGCCAATTGCCTACTGTCATTGTGGAAAGTCTTCCCAATTTCTTTCCTAATGTTACGGTAGAAGTTTCTTTACCCTAGTTGCAAAGATTTCTATTATTTAGTCACTTGACTGTTTTGATAATAAGAGGTTGGCTAAGTTCTGTAGTCTTTTTTTTTTTTTTACAAAAGTGCCAGAAATGTGGTGGTATGTAGTATCTGAATGTCACAAAAATATTTCAGGACATCATGGTGGTACAGTATTCAAAGCTTCTAACTACTTGACAAGTTTCCCAGTTTCAGCTGTGGAAAAGTCCTTGAATAACTAGTGCCACAACTAGAACAGTCACTGGGGTGGATAATTGTATTCACAAATCTAAAAAAAAAACTGACGACTTAGGTGTTAGTTTCCCTGGTGATATGAGGCTTTTGTCATGAATGTGTAGTTGCAAATAATGGTCCAATGCTAAGGAAAGTTGGAAACTACTTGTTTGCAAGGAGATATATTAAAGTGATTCTAGAAGAAAGTAAAAAGGATAAGAGTTAATGTTTGTTCCTACATGATATACAAACAATTGTTCTTTGGTAAGAAATGTCTTTAGGATTAGTTTGATTTCTGTTGACTAGTCAAAATGAGCAGTTAAGAGACATATTGGAGAGAGGATGAGGAACCCCACCCACTTACCTGTCGACTTTTTCGCTTATGTTTTCGGCCGCATCGGGTACAGACGGGTTGGAGTGCCTTTGATTGAAATTTTTAATCATCTTAACGGAAGTAAATGCTGATTATTGAATTTGATGCAAGGCACACTATTGTGGGAAGATGGGCTTTACTTTGGTTTTTGTTAAACATGCTGTAGAATAACACACTGGGCTCTTGCCAAGTTCATGATTGCTTGCAATTATCCCTGTGCCAAATGTCGAATATGCTTTGAGGGGGAGACAAAATCTTTGCTGCTTTCTACTACTCATTAGGTCAATTTGTCACCGCTCCTGTGCTTACACCCCTGGCTTTGATCCCTGAGGAGTAGGCATCAGGAGCAAGGAGCCCTTAGACATACTGACAGTCATTCAGTTTCTAGTGGTGCGTGGGGTTCCCCTGGTATTCACCGCATCCATCGGAGGTTGGAGGATCTTAGTTTGTGCTACAACTTGAGTAACGACTGTGACTTTAGGAAAGATTTGGCTTCCTTAGGTCTTTCAAATAGGCTACCTAGTGCCAGTGGTGATGCCATTGGTAAAGGGAGGGGTCAGTGTCCTCAGTGCAGTCGTCGTCTTTGATGTCGCCAGTGGTACCCCCGCCCTTGTGACCTTGATGTCGCCAGTGGTACCCCCGCCCTTGTGACCTTGATGTCGCCAGTGGTACCCCCGCCCTTGTGACTTTGATGTCGCCAGTGGTACCCCCGCCCTTGTGACCTTGATGTCGCCAGTGGTACCCCTGCCTTTGTGACCTCTGGGCGAAATGAAGTGTTACCCTTGTGTTAGGAGGTGTTTTTCCTGTAAATCTTCTCTTGATCTGGTCACAATTTTTCCCCACCCCCCCTTCCTTTCCTTCTCTCAGACGTGTGCCTGAGGGGATCTGGAGCTTCAGCTCTCTTGTAAGTGTGACTACCCATCCTTGTTACATTATTTCCCAGTTTTGTGGATCCTGTTGTGGTAACCCTTGTGGTTCTCCTCATGAGAGTTGTTGGAGTCTCTCATACTTACTCCTGTGCTTGTGGAGCCTGAGGAGATGGTTGAAAATTAAGAAACAACTAATTTTTTCCCCTCAGATTTCACTTCCTAGTTGTCCAATTCAACTAAATTGTTCACACTTGAAAGATAGTCACAATAGTCCAGTCTTCCGTAGGGATAGAAGTGCTTCTTTCAACACCACTGCTTACAGATGGAGGATGGCAAGAGTCTGGCTTGTGGTCCCTCTGGGGTGATGCATGGTTCTGGGCTCTGGTCTTCGGTATGGTCCAGTGTTTGTCCCCTGGGGTTGATGCATGTGGAAGGGTGTGTGTTCCAGTGTCACAGCCTCAAGGCTTGGGTGTAAAGCTTCCTTGGTAGCCAAGCGTAACGGGTGATGTGGCCCCACAATTGTGGCCCTTGGACTGATATGCAGGGCAGTAGCTGTGATCCCATATTGCAATTCTGTCCCTTGGCTGGGCTAAGGCACCCACGGTTACCCCAGTAGCCAATTAAGAATTGTCATGGCCCTGTTTGACCCCCAGGGCCAATTCATAAGGACCAGGTCACAGCCTCGAGCCTTTGCATCTCCTAAGGGACGGTGACCAAGGTTAAACTGCTTCGTTCCCCAAAGGCCAATGTATAAGACTGGAGCCGTGACCCAGAGTAAGCACTCCAGCTGGCACCAAGCTGGATAAGTGACAAATGCATCAGGTAGTGGCATGGCTTCCCTGATGGCAGGGCTGACTTGTGACTGCTCGTGTTTTGGCCACGGCAATGCCTGGTGCTGGGGTCATAACCCCATGTCACGGTTCCATCCATTCCCTAGTATCCCGGCGGGATGGGATTTTTTTGCACCCGTTTTGAACCCCAGAATTTATGTACAAGGCTAGAGCAGTGACCCAGTGTCCTAGCCTTGGCCATTGGAGTCCTGGTAGCCAGAATACAGGTCTTAGTAGCAAAGTGCAGGGTCTGGGACTGTTATCCCATGATGATCCTACCTTCGCACGCTAGGGTCATGGGCCAGGTGCCCTGCCTACCTTGGTAGTAAGGTGGTACTGTAGTATGGCTCAGTGTTTTGACTCCTGTGACTAATGCATTTGGCTGGGGCAGTGACCCAGTTTTACGTCCTCCTGCTGGTGTCTTGGACCTGGTTCCCTGGCATATCAGTAACCAAGGGTTGCAAGAGTTTATGACCACAGATGCTTTATACCCCTCTGGTTGATAAAAGTAATGACATTCTCCATTGCCCTTTCTGCCCAGACATAGGATTCTTGCTTCTCCCTCAACTCTGATACTTCCTTTGAGCAAGTTGAGAGGATGGTATTAGTCCTTCTACCCTGTCCATCAGAAGGAAAAATAGGAATAATTTGTGTGCAGTGTTCAGTGTTGATCTTTTCCCCACTGTTGCTGGCCTTCCATGGCAGTTTTTAGTACCCAATTATGTAGCCAATAAATTTCCTGAATAACCTGTTTATAACCTCTTCACAGGCTGGGTAATAGGGTACCCAAGACACCTGACCTTGGACAGGTGTTGAGGGAAGCGAATTATCCAATCGGGGTTTCAGAAATGGATTTGCACTCTCATGGGTACGATGGTCAGAGGGAGGCTACCCGGGAGCTGTCCTCAAAAGGGTCTTAGTCATAGAGCTGTACAAAGTTGTCCCTCAGGGGCTTTGGCCCTCCCTTTGTCTGCCTTGGTCTGCTCATTCCCAGGCAAGTTACTTTGAAAGTAACTGTCACTTTGGCAAAGAAAGCATCTGGGCCTTTCCTAAACCCTGACAGGACCACCAGGAACTCCCTGAAAGGAAATAACTCTTGCAGGTCATTAGAGCTACCCAACTTGTTTCTTCCAGGCAGTGGTGTGGTGGAATAGAGGAAGGTGGTTACGCTTTGCCGGCAGTCATTCCCCTTTTTCTCAAGTCCGAGAGTAGGGGGTGGCTTGTTGTGCCTTTTGCAAACTAGCAGAAACATAAGGCCAAGCCTAGGTTAAGGACTTCTGCTGGATGGTTAACTCCTTCAGGGAGGTAACTGCCCTCTAAAAGCCCCAACCCCCCTAAGCTGATTGAACTCTTCTGTTAACACGCATCAGAGAATCCTGGCCTTTTGTTTTCTGGCCTTTCAGATAGAAGCAAGAGATGAGGGACATGAATCCTAGCCTTGCAGATAGGAGCAGGAGATGAGGAACATGCTTAAAATATTTAAGAGATGATTCTCTGGACTAATACAGTGCAGTCTCCACTACTGGGGGCTGGAGGCCAGTCATCGACCCCTCCCTGGAATGGGTTTGTGTTCAAACGAAGTTACGGTGGAAACGGTGAGCGATGGCCAAGTTCTTAAGGATCTGACTTCTTACTTTTAGTGCATCTGAATTACGTGTACTTTCAGTACATGTTCATTTGAAGTACAGTGTACCTCACTTTTTGCTCTGTTACGATGTACCAGTTCAGGACTCGAGGCTCTAAACATGGTACAGTTCCTCAGGTGTTCATTCAGATGTTCACCTTTGTAGTATGGGCCACTAACAAGTGACATAACTAGTCTCTCAAGTGAGTAATCCTGTCAGTCTGTGTGGCAGTTGGTAAAGGATGGTAAACTTTCAGCTTTCTTCATGATCTGGGAATTATGATAATCAAGGAGAAAGTCTAATCTCTTACCATCATTGCTATGGCTGAGAATGGACGGTCACGTTGTAAGGTGAATGGGTATAGATTTGTTGTGTACTGTTCATTGTGCATTATTGTTATTCATCGTACTATTACTATGTATTATTGTTAATGAATTCTGTATTATCATATGTGATGTTATTAAATGTATGGTTGTTAAATGCAAAATTGGGATTAGGTTGTGGTGGAAAATCATGTTTGGTATTCCTATTTATGTTGTCATGCATTACAGGCTGAATCAGACCAATAAAAGATACAGCAAGGCTGCCAGAGTTATATATCCTGCACTACAATTCAGCAATATTGCAGAGCAGCAATGGAGGATCTGAAGAAGGAATGCACCCCAGCCAAGAGGAGGCTCAATAGGTAGGTTGGATTATTCAAGGATACACAGAGGAGACGACTCCACAGAAATATTTCAAGGATTGTACACTGAGGTTAGTGAATGTTTTGAACTTGATGTTATCAATGAACAAATTATAGAACAATTAAAGGATGGTGAATCATCAGGAATATGAGGAATATATCAATGAATTGGAAACTACAAAATACTTATTACTTGACATTATAAAGGGAAAAACAAAGGTGAAAAATACTGTGCTTGCCTTGAAAAAACTTGACCTCCCAAATTTAATGGGTCAGCGAGAGCATTTCCCACTTTTGTAAGAGATCATGATAGACTAGTTGTCACAGCATGGGAAAGACCCGTACGTACTTAGAATATCATTAGAAGGGGAACCGAGGAGGCCTGTGGAGGATATAGATGATTATAAATAAATGTGGGATAGACTAAATGAAGCATATGGTAATGAAGGAAATCTGATCGATGTGATATTGGAGATATAAGAGCATATAAAACAATGATAGTGATGAAAGTTAATTAATCTAATCAAGTAGAAAAGGTGTAGTAAGATGTAAATTATCTAAACTTAAATACAGAACTGGAGAATACCACTGTACTAACTCGGGTAGAAAGATGGGTGCGGTTGATGTTCAAAAGAGAATGGGCCATTAAAGTACAAGAACTAAATTCAGACATTTAAGAATTTGGTAACAATACTGACAGATTGACGCAAGGCTCTGAAGTATTTGCAAGATGATTCAAGAAGTGGTGTGACTAAGGTAACTACATACTGTGGAAAGGGAATTTACAAAGGAAAATGAATTAGCAGAAGCTATAAAATTGTTGACTATAGGACAAGAGAAACTTCTAAATCAATTGTCTCAATGTTTAACCAGTTTATATTACATAAGTGAAGGAAAAACACAGGTAGAATTAATAGAACAAGGTATAACAGTGATCAGAAAAGAAAATATTGTCCTTTCCATGAAGTGAATCATGGATTGAAAGATTGTATGACATTTAAGCAATGGTCAGCTGAAAATCGGACAGACTTTTTAAGACAAACTGTAGTTTGTTATGCCTGTCTCCGAATGGGACATTTCTCCAGGGATTGTGAGAAGATTTCCATGTTGGTTAAAGATGAATGGAGAGGTGTTGTAAACATAATCATTCAATTTTACACCCTCTATTTAACCATCCACATTATTTAGTAATTGATGTCACAAGTAACTTCAAGTAAGAAAGGTGCAATTCTGATGACTGGATTTAACAGTGAAGGGAAATCTATCCCCAATTTGTATGATGCAGGAAGGAACATTAATTACATTTAGAATGGCAAAGAAACTGGGTCTCAAAAGTACTCCTATACAATTATCTATGGCCAAGGTTGGTGATCACACAGAGGAGTTGGATAGTTATTTGTGAAGTATCAGTAAGGGATCAAGCAGGAATGGAAAGCATTTAAGTAGTTTGTGGCATGTCTGAAATAACTGCTGCTCATCATCATATGGATTTGAGAGAAATATCAAGAAGACTTTGAGTGCAGGAGGAACACATTCAAATGCAGGAGGGATGTATAGAGCTGTTAATAGGATCAGAATACTGTACTTATATTTCCACAAGTCATAAAAACTGTAGAGGAGGATAATTATTGTCCAGTGATTTTGGACTCTTGCATTAGGGGTAGATTGGATGAAAAGGAAGGTGAAAAGAAGTACTATGTTCAAATTAATCATGTAAGTTACGATGACACTACCGATTGGCATTTCAGGGCTAAACCAAATGTGGGTGTCTGCTAACAAGGAGTTGAGAGAAATTGTTACTCAGTGGAGTAAAAGTGAAGTGTTAAGGTTTAACCTGGGTATTTAATAAATCTGCTGATGCCTCGTGGGAAAAAGCTTGTAGTGAGTCGTTAGACTGATGAAGAGGTCACTTATCAGAATCATAGGTGAATTAGTCATATCTTTTGGGGAACTACAGTCTGTAATGTATGAAGTCGCCAATATGTTGAATAGACGGCCTATTAGGGTTAAAAGGGTAGGAAAACTTTAACGAAGGGACAGTGTTAAGACCTAATGATTTGTTATTGGTCTGATCTACCATTCAATCTCCTTGTGAGTTTTGGAATGAGTGTTAATTTTAACAAGTCATATGCATTTAATATGAAAGTAGTTGATTTGTATTGGAATAAATGGATGAAAAACTTTTTTCCAACTCTTATTGTAGGAGAAATGGCATGTGAATGTAAGAAATGTCTATGACCAAAATGTATTGATGAGAATGGAAATTAGCACAAGTGGTAGAAGGGATACAGGGAAGAGATTGAAAAACAAGAGAGGTGCTACTTAGATATAAGATAAACAAGTCTAGAAATGGGTATGTAGGAGAACTTGATAAACTAATGACCAGATCAATGCATAGATTAGTAGTGATACTTTGTTGAAGAACAGTAAACGTTAGTGGCATTTATCTATCATCATAATAGTTTGTATTTGTGTTGGTCGTAATGTTCCAATTAATGAAATTCACGCACACGTGTTAGTGGATAAATACTGGGAGTATGTATTTGGTAAGATGGTAACTGTTGGGCAATGGGGAATTACTGAGCAATGTTATTGCTCTGGGTAAAAGCAGTGATTGCAGCGACTGTCTGATTGCTCCAAGGATAAGGGAAAGTCACAAGAATCTCCCATCCTTGGGATTTTCTTAGTTGTACTTATCACCGCCTCAGTTGTCAATATTGTGATTGTAGTGTAGTGGCCATTCGTGATACTTATATCGTTCATGTCTTAAGATGCAGTGTTATTTTGTAGTGTATAGTGTAATTAGCTTGTTTGGAGTTATGAAATTTTATTTAGTAAACATTACATTAGTATTTATTTTAATTGTATTTGTGGGCACAATGAGAATACGGGCAAGAGCAATTATAATAGTCGAATGCTATTATAGTAGTCGAATACTGAGAATACTTCAAGTAACTTCATGTTATGTGGTGTGGGGGAGCAGGACGGTGTTATGACTGAAAAGTGTTGGTGGCAGTGTATAGAGGGATGGCATATTAAATTCATTACCATGGCTAAGAATGGGTAGTCACATTGTAGGTTAAATGGGTATACATTTGTTGTGTGCTTTTCATTGTGCATTATTGTTACTCATTGCACTATATGTATTATTGTTAATGTATTGTTATATGTGATGTTATTAAATGTATGGTTATTAAATACAAACTTGTTAAGTTGTGTGGAAAATCATGTTTGGGATTCCGATTTATGTTGTCATGCATTACAGGCTGAATCAGACCAATAAAAGATACAGTAAGGCAGCCAGAGTTGTTATATATCCTGCACCACAGTGGTGAACAAGGATGAAAAGCCCCACCCACCTGCCAATCACACTTAATTTTGTCTTCAGATATGATGAGTATTTGTTCCGATGCAAAGTACAAACCATAGTCTCTTAATAGGGACATATTTTCAGCATGCTGTGGAATGGTGGTTAGGTGATTAATGATTCTCTATGTCCAGTGGGAGCAGCAGGCGAGAACCCCACCCCCACCAGTTGGACTAGTCTATTTGCCAACTATTATGGATAAACCACTTAGTTCAGAACATATTTTTTACAAAATTTTTCTTTCAGAAAGGGAACAGCATTTTGAATGAGTCAGCCTTCAGTTATCACAGGCTCTGACATCACGGATATGGTATAGAGATCCTCCTAATATTTCAAATGAAGTTTGGATATCTTGCAGCTAAGACTGCTGCATGCAGCCAAACATCTTAAAACCACCCTTGCTTCTTTGCACCCGGCCTTCGTGCAATTTCCTTACCTGCACAACACCACTTCTCTGGCCAAAACACTCCTATCATCCTTAATCATGAAAGTTTCTCCCACAAGTGTTTGTCAAGCAATAAGTGCCCTTCTTTTGACACCATGGTCTCTAAGAACTGCTTCATCCTCTCAAGCTAATGCTGAACTGCTGAGGAAGGTCATTGTTTGGGAAGATACATTCTTGATAAGTGCAGTGATTTCTTGTGCAACCGTAGGACTACATTTTAGGATGCACGAGATTACCGTGATGTACATGGAAAAACCAAAGATTAAGAGTTGTTACGGCAGTTTTTTTTTTAGGATCAGCATTGCAAGAGAGCCGTAGCCTTGCGCATCATATAGGAGAAAGCAGTCCCTGCTCCACCATTTTGTGCAAAATGAAACTTAGCCGACTACCATTTTTTTGTCATGTTGAAAAAATATGTACTATAACTGCATTATATGAAATATATAATTAAGTTGCTTTTAACCACATTCTTATAATTATGCCTTTTTTATGTACCCAGTGTTATATTAATTTTGTTGCAAAAATGCCTGAACAGAATACAGTACCTGTTAATTGAATGCACAATAAGGGGTGGAAGATGAGAGCTCTTAAATTTTCTAATTAAGGTTTTTTGCTTGAGGTTGAATACTGCTGACCCTTGATAATGCTCCAAGACACCCTTCCTCCATCAAGGTACAGAATCTTGATATGCAAGTGTTGTGTCCTCCTGACGCCACTAAACACTTGCCATGTAATGAGCAAAGGAGTCATTTAATACTTCAAGGCCCGTTACAGCCAGATGTGATGGTGCGAATTAAAGCCCCCATGATGTTATCCAGTTTTGGAAGGGTTTCATGATTGCAGACTACTGTTTTGAAATTGTTCAGAGACTTCAAATCACAGTGAATGCTTGATGGAAACAAACTGTCGCCAAGGTGTGTAAAGGACTTTACCATTTTAAGTCCTGATAAAGCTTTTCAACACAAGTTAAAAGGAAAACATGAGCTTGGCAAAGTAGGTGGCAGTTAAAGAGTTCCAAGATGATGCCAAGAATGTTTTCTTGGAGTAGCTTGATGGGCATGAACTGACCGAGGAGGACCTGGCTAAATTAGTCATTTGAACTTGAGGAAAAGGTAGAGGAATCCACCAGAGGATGAAGACATCACAGTTGAAAAGTTGTATATGAGATAGGAGGATTTGAAATACAAAGGCCTACAGCATGGACCCTTAATACCCTGGATAGGTGTGGTGAGTCGTATACAACCCAAGGTCAAAAAAGAAAACTTTTTTTTTTTTTTTTTTTTTTGCCATAATTTTTCATCCGTATTGGTTGTGAGCGATATTGACCTGCGAGACATCATTTCAGTGTGCGCAGCAGTCGGGCGAGGACGTATTTCATCCCAGCTTTTTTCCTTGTGCTATTTCTGAGATACCCTCAAGTCGAGGTTGACCCATCAATACCTAATTAAGGTAAGTTGCGTAATATGAAATTTTTATATAATTATCGAATGTGCAGTAATATTTAAACGTGTATAAAAAAGGATTGTTGTAAAGTGTTTGTGAATGTCTTCGACACCTTATGTTTTTTATAGAATAGCTTATATAATTTGTTTTTGTAAGTTTGTACCTTTATGATAACTTTATGATCATTATTTTATTTTTAATTGCAAAATAATCTATAAACTTCATTCTAGCTACCATAATATTTTTTCTGCAAATCCTCAAACAATTATATAAGTAAATGACTCGCTGATATTGACATATCTCTCTCCATTTCAGGTAGCAGATTTGACCTTCCAAGGTGGTGTGGTTGGCAGCCATTTTGTGAGCATATCTGACACAAGCTGGCATAGCTCTGTATTCCTCTTTTATAAAATTTTTGATATTTTCATGCATAAATACCATGCCCAGCAATGGATATAAGGATTTGTCCGGTAAAATTTCATGATATAACTCGGCAAAAAAAAAAAAAAAAAAAAGTAAAAAAAAAAAAAAAATGCCAATGTTTAGAATATTGAATATTATCATAGTGCAGATTTTTTTTTTCATATTTTTGTTGTACGATAATAATACAATATCGTGTAAAAATTTCAGCCACTGTCATTTACCTACCCCAAAAAAATTTTGAAAAGAGGATAGATTTTTTAGCCCAAAAAAAACACACTTTTTTCTCATTTCAGGAAACGTTCCCTTGTGGTTCCTCGACCCCTTGGATCTTGGCAAATAGTGCTCAATTACCTTAAAATAAGTGCTTAGAGTAGTTGTAGCTTATTTCCATATTTAGATTTTAAGTGATTTTTTTTTGTTAAGTCATTTTTTTGTATACTTATTTTTTTAATTTATTTGTAATACAGTAAATATTTATTTTGAATTTGGCTTTCATTTACTTATTTTGAAGAATAGAATATTTTTTGAAGTTTTTTTAATTGTAAAAGGTTGTGAATTGCTATGTAAATGAATGAATTTTTTATGAATTTTTTTGGGACCTTGGGTCGAGGTCGACCCATCGATACCTAATTAAGGTGGTCAAATAACGATACCTATCCAGGGTTAAATAAAATCCTATGCCCACACCAGTTTCCCATATGGTAACTGTACTTTAAGAAGTAAAAGGTCATGGGCCAGCAAAATTAATGCACTACAGTCGGCCCTCGTTAATTGTGGGTTCTTGCTTCGCGGTTTTGGTTTTAAGCACATAAGAACTCGCTACAGCTTCACGGTGATTTCAAAAGGGCCCCGCTCTTACACTGGGTATGCTTCGCGCCACTCCATTCTCTCCGCCCAGAACATTGCAACTCATGCGTCCTACTCTGCCTAACTCTTCTCTTGGCTACCTCCCATGTATTATGTCTCGCTGAAGCTGCCTCCGAACCCACACTGTATTTTATCCGACTTTGCCTTGCTTTTGTTAAGCCTCTGCTTCAAGATCATGGACCCCAAGCTGAATATTTTCAGTAAGTACATGTACAGTACTGTACTGGTAAAAATACTTAACCTGGTTTCTGTAATAGATACTCTATATACATGCGCTGCTCTTTACATACTGTAATCATAGTAATTTACAAAATTACGGTACAGTAGGTGGGGTATGGAACAACTCCATACTGTACCGTACTTTTGTATTTTTTGTTATTGTACATTTTATCAGCTTCCTGTAATGCTATTGCTAATGCTTACTGTTTATTTTTCCACAGCTACTGTAAATAATGTAAATACAGCTGTATATACAAATACGTACGCTGTTACAAAGAGACGACGCGAGTTGCGCCATACTTCGACATTCCTGCGCAGATCTTCATACGAAAATGATGGTGAGAATATACGTAGTCTTTGTATTAAATTTACTGTGACGTATGCTTTCGTGTAGTTTTTTTTTTTTTTTTTTTACCTTTCACTTCATGTTTGTATGTTCTACATGTAAATACTGTACAAACTGTAAGTTGCTAGTTTAGTGTGTACTGTACCGACAAATGTCGGAACTGGGCAAGGTAGTAGGTTGGCCAGGGCACCAGCCGCCCGTTGGGATACTACCACTAGAGAGGTATTGGATCCTTTGACTGGCCAGACAGTAATGCATTGGATCCCTCTCTCTGGTCACGGCTTATTTTTTCTTTGCCTACACTTACACAGAATAGTTTGGCCTATTCTTTACATATTCTCGTCTTTCCTCATACATCTGACAACAATGAGATACTTAACACATCTTCACCCAAGGGGTTAATTACTGTACTGCAATTTGTTCAGTGTACTTTCCTCTTGGTAAGGGTAGAAGAGACTCTTTAGCTGTGGTAAGCAGCTCTTCTAGGAGAAGGACACTCCAAAATTAAACCACTGTTCTCTAGTCTTGGGTAGTGCCATAGCCTCTGTACCATGGTCTTCCACTGTCTTGGGTTGGAGTTCTCTTGCTTGAGGGTACACTCAGGCACACTGTTCTATCTTATTTTTTTTTTCTTCCTTTTTTTTTTGAAATGGTGTGTTGGGCAGGCTTAATAGAAGGGCCATGGATGCCTGGTGGTTTATCAAGAGGTTGTCTTTTCCTTTTTCTGATTATTTTTCTTCTCAAAACCATCCTTACTGTCCTCCCTTCAGTTGAAGTGGCTATCCTGGAGGGTATTTAGCCTTGCATGGTGTATCGGCTCCTCCATGTTGACCAGTTTTTCCGACTTTTTACTATAGTCTATGGGTATCATCAATCACTTTGTTTTTAATTCTGTACGTATTGTTTTTGTTATAATTCTTGTTAATCTAGTTTTTAAGTATGCTGTCTCTTTTTTTATTTCTATTAATTCTTATGCTGTCTGGAGACATTGAGCGAAATCCGGGACCAGTACGTCCTAGATTTCGTCAATGTCGTCTTCTGTATTGCAATATTCGTGGTCTTCATGCAAATATCCAAGACCTTACAGTTGCGTCCAGACAGTACGATATTCTTTTGTGCTCAGAAACTTTGGTTTCTAATATGAGGCACTCATCTGAGCTCCTTATAACTGGTTTTAAGAAACCAATAATGTTGAAACGTGATGCCATCCCTAGGGCCAGGGGAATGGCGGTGTATATTAGGACCGAGTACCCTGCTTCTCATAAGTCCTGCTATCAATGTGGATGTCATGAGATCCAGGTAATAAAAGTTTGTGGCAGGCATAACAACTTTTATTTGTGTTCGATCTACCGGAATCCAGACTTAGATGATTCTATCTTCGATTGTCTTCTTACCATTATGGCTAAGATACAAGATGATGATAGAAAGGCTTCTTTTGTCTTTGTTGGTGATTTTAATGCTCACCATAGGGAGTGGTTAAGTTCTATCTCTCCTACCGATCGCCATGGCTTAAGAGCTTTAGACTTTGCCTCTGAATCAGGCTGTGAGCAAATCATAAATGAAGCTACTCACAGGTCTGGTAATTGCTTGGACCTCGTATACACTGACTCCCCTGGCGTTATAACTAGTAAGGTTGGTTCTCCAGTCGGGACATCTGATCATGCCTTGATTTCATTATTAGTGAAGACTGAGCAGCCTGTCCCTGATATATCATATTCTTGTAAAATTTATATGAAATCCCAAGCAGACTGGAATGGGATTTTACATGATCTTTTGTGCTTGAATTGGTCACAATTATATAATAGTGTAGATCCTGTTGTCCCTTTGAATGAGAATCTAGTCAACATAATTGATAGGCGTATCCCTTCTCGTGTGCTAAGGTACCGAGTGAAGGACAAACCGTGGTTCAATGATGATTGCAGACGTGCTTATTTGGAGAAACAGGAGGCCTATCATCTTTGGAAGGGGAACAGATCAGATTTGACCTGGAACAACTATACTCAGCTTCGAGCTTTTGCTCAGAGAGTTTATGCCTCAACTGAAAAGGAGTACAATTTAACCATAAAAGAAACACTTTCTGGTACAACTCGGGAACATAAATGGTGGTCTACCCTTAAATCTGCACTCTTTGGTGTAGATGCAACAGTTCCTCCTTTACTTAAACCAGATGGCTCAGTCACTCACTGTCCAAAGGAAAAGGCAACCCTTTTGGCTGATGTTTTTGACAGTAAACAGAGTAATGAAAAACTTGAACTTCCTCTTTCCTGTTTTCCTGAGGCTAAACTAACTAGTTTAGCTTTTCGATCTCGTGAGATTAAAGCTCTGTTGATGGACCTTGATGCTTATGGAGGTGTAGACCCAAATGGTATTTTTCCTTTGTTTTTTATAAAGACAGCAGATTTCTTAGCTCCAAAGTTATCTGTTATTTTGCGCAAGTTAGCAAGAAGAGGAGCTTTTAGCACTAGTTGGAGAATTGGTAATGTTACTCCTCTATGTAAATGTGTTTGTGGTAGCTCAAGTCCCACTGATTACCGCCCAATTTCCATAACTCCCATATTATCTAAAGTTTTTGAACGTCTTCTGGCAAAACGTCTTAATAGGTTTGCTGAAGGTAATCATCTACTCCCTAGTTTGCAATTTGGTTTTCGTAAAGGCCTTGGAGCATGTGATGCCCTTCTTACAATCTCCAATGCTGTACAGAAATCCCTTGATTGTGGTCGGGAAGTTCGTATGATTGGCCTTGATTTTAGTGCTGCCTTTGACCGTGTTAATCATGAGGCCCTTGTTTTCAAACTGAAACAGTTGGGAGTGGGTGGGTTGTTTCTTAGCATTATTATTAATTTTTTAAGTAATAGATCTCAAAGAGTTGTTGTTGATGGGCACCATAGTGATTATAGGAACGTGATATCCGGTGTTCCACAGGGTAGTGTTCTTGGCCCATTACTTTTCATACTATATACACATGACATGTGGTTTGGCCTAGAAAACAAACTTGTTGCATATGCTGATGATGCTATTCTCTTTGCATCAATTCCATCCCCTGAATGTAGATCTGGGGTTGGTGAATCCCTTAATAGAGATTTAGCTAGAATTAGTGCATGGTGCAAATTATGGGGTATTAAGTTGAATCCTAACAAAACTCAAAGTATGATTGTAAGTAGATCAAGGACGGTGGCTCCTCAACATCCGGATCTCAGTATTGATAATGTTTCTTTAAATATGTATGACTCTTTCAAAATTTTAGGTGTGTTTCTCGACAGTAAATTTACTTTTGAGAAACATATAAGGTCTCTGTCTTCTTCAATTGCACAAAAAATAGGCTTATTGAGAGTCTTTCAAGATTTTCGGTGATCAATCTATTCTGAAGAAGTGTTTTAATTCTTTCATTCTACCTTGTTTTGAGTATTGTTCTCCTGTTTGGTCTTCAGCTGCTGATTCTCTTCTTAATTTGTTGGACAGAAACTTACGGTCTATTAAATTTCTTATTCCTGATCTAGATATTAATCTCTGGCACCGTCGTTTAATTAGTTCATTATGCATGTTGCATAAGATTTTTCATAACTCTGACCATCCTTTACATTCAGATCTCCCTGGACAATTCTATCCTGTTCATAATACTAGGCAGGCAGTTAATTCTAATAGCCAGGCCTTCTCCATCACGAGGCTCAATACTACGCAGTACTCCAGAAGTTTTATTCCAGCTGTTACCAAGTTGTGGAATGATCTTCCTAATCGGGTGGTTGAATCAGTAGAACTTCAAAAGTTCAAAGTTGGAGCAAATGCTTTTTTGTTGACCAGGCGGACACGAGTCTTTTTATAGTTTATTTATGACATATTTGTTTTTGATGCTGTTAATAGTTTATATATGACATGTCTGTTTTGACGTTGTTACTGTTTTTAGAATGCTTTATTGTTAATTTGTTCTCTTCATTTATTTATTTCCTTATTTCCTTTCCTCACTGGGCTATTTTTCCCTGTTGGAGCCCCTGGGCTTATAGCATCTTGCTTTTCCAACTAGGGTTGTAGCTTGGATAGTAATAATAATAATAATAATAAGAGACAACGCATAGAGTTGCACCATGCTTCAATGTTGCTGCGCAGAACTAAGGTTAGTTTATAAAATACTATTTTCTGTATGGTGTTTTTAAGAGTGAATAATCGGAATTGCAATAGAACACACTATCTGATGAATTTTGGGATGTAGTTTAGAATTTCAACTTGCATTCCATAATCTATTTTGGTAAATAAATTTTGAATAAATGATCACAGGAGTACATCGGTATGAATATTGTGCTGTGTACCAAAGCAAGTCAGGAGAAAATGGCATACAGTAGTATTGTACCATTACATTTGGCATATGAGTAGCTGATATGTTGTTGATTTTAGCTTAACATGGAGCAATGAAGTTTAGCTAGGGTTCTAACACTGGCATATCAATTTTTCACTTAGATGCAAGATTTTATATTTTATGGGTGTGAAAAAATATCTTTGGGGAACATACATTATGTCCACCGGTTGTCTAGCGGGTGAGGACAGTTATTAATGGAGTCTTTTGATATGAACTCAAATTAACAGTAATGAGCATTATTTACAGTAGGACTGAATTCCACTTGCATGATATGTGAGTGTACTAATGTTTAACAAAAAAAAAAAAAAAAAAAAAAACCCTGAAACAACGTTAAACCTTTTTTTCATAATTATTGTGTAATGTTTATTTAATTATTAAAGCTATGGTAATATTCCATTTGGGTAAAACTTCTAAATTTAACAAAATTTAAAAAATGGTTTTTGTAAAACCGTTGCCAACCAATCTGTTTCAAGTAATTGTTTTAATGTAGCAATAGGTGAAAATACTTCTACAAAGGTAGGAAATCTTTGATTATACAGTAACAAAGCTTGTGGAACTGAATGCAGATATGGAGACTTTACCCACAAGGAATATCCAATATTTGCATTGAGATAACTTTGTACTCAAAATACAGAATTTTAAACATTAAGCAATATTCGAAATATACAGTAACAGTAAAGTTAACACCACTGTAACCTTAAGAAATCAAAGTACTGAATGGCTGCATGCCCAAATTAAATTGTTTGTATTAATAATTTTACATCGTTTAGTAACTTGGTAGTTGAAACCTCAAATTTGTTCTTAGGGGAATACAAACCCTCGTCATTTATATGGGAGCTAGTCCCTCGCATGATTTCCAATAAGGGGCTAAATTTAGTTTGTTGCCCACTGTTTAACTCACATTTTTGGTACCAAACTATAGGAAAATGTACTGTATCTATTTTCACCTTTTTTCAGGTCTACTATTACCCTGAAAAAGTCTTGATTTCATAATTATTACCCTTACCTTATGAGATATTTTTCTCCTGATTTGAAGATATCATTTGGGTTGAGTGTCTACAACTATTATTGTGAAGGCCTTTTAGTTTTCTAAAAATCTATTCAATTTTTGATTTGGCAAAAAAGTCTGATTGATGCAATTTGTGATAAAATCAGTATCTTTATCTTTACAATTGCTGATTGAGACTGGGGTTAAAACTGGATCAATTGTTGATGTTCTTTAACTAAGCTGTAAGGGCACAAAAGTTGGTGTATGAAGCTCTGAGAATGAAAAGGTGAACATTGGGTCCTGGCTCAACAAAAATCCCCAAAATGCATTTAAATCTTTTAGGTGGAGTTTGATAGACTTCTCCTGATGCATTCAGTGCGCTGTTGGTGTCACAATACTTTGCATAAATGCTGGTAGCATATAACTAGTAGTCATCTTGTGGGCCAGTGGTCGAGCTCTTGGAAGCCTGCATTTCCTCATTTTAACAAGCTTCAATTCATCAGCGTAAGTAGGACAGGAGACTGGAACTTGACACGTCTATAACAGAGGTTACCTCTTGTTTGTTTATGATCACACAAACTATGCCAGGTATGTGACCAATTATCTATGGGACGGTTTGCAACTGTAGATCACTGCCTGTGGTTGAAAAATCTATGAAGGAAGGATAATTTGTTGTGCAAATGTGCAAGGAAAAAGGTCTGCAAGGTTCTTGCGTACCAAACCATTGAGCAAACTATCATAGGTTTCAGCTTAATTAAATCAGCATTGCAAAGGTGGATTTTTCCAGCAAATAAGTTTCACGGCTGCAAAAAAATGGCTCATTTGGAAGACAGAAAAATATCTACATAAGGAATTATAAAAACTGAGTTCAAGGAGATGAAAAATGTGTAAAATTGGAAGCTGACATCTTTAAAATGCTTTCCAGTCCTTGTTATCTCGTTACTCTAGTGGTGTTTTGACAACTGATGAAATCACTGATTATCTTCATACTGAGACAAAATGACAAAAGCACTGTCTTTATGACACTGTGAATGAAACAAATTTCTTTGATCCTCATAAACAAAACATCTGGCTGAAGAATTTCAACCAAGCAAAGAAACCTAAACAGACAGGTCACCACTAATGCCAGAGGTCTTGTGATTGTACAGAACAGATATCTTTATCTCAGACAGGTCATTATGTATGTTATAGGGTTGTGGTGATCTCCAGACTGGTGTTCGTCTCGCTCAAACTCTCTAAGTTCCTTTAGTGGTTGCAACCTCGCCATCCTTGTGAGGGAAGGATGGGGGTTTTGAGAGGAGCCTATAGGTATACCAGGTGAGTCATCAGTAACCATTGCCTGGCCCTCCCTGGTCCTAGCTTGGGTGGAGAGGGCTTGGTCACTGATCATATGTATTTGTCAGTCTCTAGGACATTGTCCTGCTTTTTTAGGGCAGTCACTGGACCTTGCCTCTGCCATTCATAAGTGACTTCTAAACCTTGGTCATGCGCCATTGTCCTTTGCATCACCTGAGGTGGTTACAGGAACTGTGCTCATTGTTCGTGGCATGGTATTTCTCCTCAGAGAAATGAATGCCAGCAACCTTTAGAGAGACGGAAGCAGATGGCTTTGGTCCCGTGTATATGGTGGCCTTTGTTTGTGATCAGTATTAGTTGTATCAATTAAGAGTTTAGCGTACCTGCCATTTCATCTGTGGAGTTTGCCAGCTAAAGATAAACAAGGTAACTCAAAAGTGTCCTAAGCATTGGGAAAAATTCATGGCGTATTCAATATGAAA
The DNA here is from genome assembly GCF_036898095.1 of Palaemon carinicauda. Taxonomy (NCBI): domain Eukaryota; kingdom Metazoa; phylum Arthropoda; class Malacostraca; order Decapoda; family Palaemonidae; genus Palaemon; species Palaemon carinicauda. The sequence goes on from NC_090763.1 coordinate 10,884,617, forward strand.
TCGTTAGGTCCTTCCACAGAGAATAACAATTTTCTATTCCAAAGTTCTAGATGGAAAGGAGCTATACTTGACAGTTGAGTCGTTGTCACACACTTCCAATAAATCATATCAAGATGAGATTTAGTCTGTGTTCTACTTAAGAGAGAGCAGATAGTTGACTACTACTCCATGCTTATCATGCAGCATAAAATAGACATCAGAGGACGTCCATCAGGAGTGCGGACATAGATTTAGAAGCCCTTGCTTTGTATCACCAGGACAAAATTCCAGTACATCTTTTAGTCTCCAGAATAGTGAAAAGCTGAGAATTTTTGGCTTTTAAAACTGAGCTAAATGACTCCATTCCTTTACAGGTAATACTGGCAATGAACTTTACTTTGATGTTGGATGACAGTTTCTTCCAAAGCCATGAATGTTAGATGTAACTTTATTGAAACAGTGTTGAAATCGCTTCATCCCAGATTGTTCTTTACATATGTTAACCCATAAATATTAGATTGTTGTACCATAAAATATTCTATTGTATATTTTACAATAGTGTAATAGTTTAGGTCTGGTAACTGCTAGATTTATATTCTAGCTACACACAATACTTTTTTATTAAAGTATTTTATACCATACTGTTATTTGCACATTTGTTAGCCCATGATATTATATAGTACTAGAAAATTTTTCATCTTAAAATTTACATCTATTTTACAATAGTGTAAATTAGGCCTGATAACTTTAATTCATATTTTAACTACTGTACATTGAATACACACTTTTGATTGAATCTACTGATGAGCCTATATTTTTTACAGGTACTGATAGTACTACAATAATGCTTTCTGTGGCAAAGGAAGGTAAACAACTCTTGACTTGAATTTGAAACGATACTCCAAGAAAGCCTTTAAAAATGCTTGAAGATTCGTTTGAAGAGATTCCAGAACTCAGTGTAAACAATTCACTGTGAAGCTCTATATGGCATTAACCATATGGAGAGCATCAATGGAGGTTAGTATTTTCTCTTGTGTAAAATTCACCAGTCACATTAACCTTTACAATTTCAGAATGGCCGGAAGCAACACCCACAACAAACTACCTACCAAGTAGCACTGGAAACAAGCTTCCAACTTGAACCTGGTGAAAAGTCCCAAGTGGTCATGGTTGTACTGTGACTAATGATTCTTTAACCATTTACTGGGCAGACATAAGAATCAGCTCTAAAAATATTGATGGAATATACCCCGTGGATATAAAATATTCTTCATAACTAAAGGATGCAGTTGCAAGGACTTGAACCTACCTTCTAGTGATGCATGCCAATTCACCAGGTAATATGCAAATTGTTTTGCATTCAAGTGAAACAAATTAAGCTATTGAATGATGGAGGACACAGAACTAGGGCATTATTAAAATTTCATACTTAAGCGATGATTTTTTGCTGCAGTTTCACAATGCAACTTGTTTAGGACATAACATTCCAAATGAAAACGATGAAAAATCTATTTTTGGGTGAGATAGCCATGTCGTCCTGATGGAAGGTTCCTTCAGTAGCTTCCTGAGGGTATATATGACTACAGTAGGTATTCCCAGAGAATTAAACTAAAGGTTTCACAGAATTTTAACTTCTGGCGCGAGTACCCATAACGTTTCCCTTTAGGATATCGTATAATAACGGGATGTATGCTTGACACGCCACATAGCTATCTGAACCCCACATAGCTATCTGCACCCCACATAGCGTTTACGCTTCGAGGGGGAAGTTGGTGGCAAGTTATGGGAGGAGCCGATACAAGGTTCTCCTCCTCCGTTACTTTTACGGTACTCAGATGGCGTCATGAACGACGCCATGTTTGGCCGCCATCTTGGCTGACATCACGACCGCGCGCCATCTCCATTCCTTCGCTTGTAGCGTCTATGACCAGGTGTTTTTTTCCCCACTTGTTCGCTATTAGTTTCATCATGTCGCAATCTTCAACCTCTTCTGCTTCTGGAAAGTTGAGTACCATATTCTTATATTGTATAAATCAGCTCTGGCTGTAAAGTAACGCTTTTATATCTTTAGATACTGTGTTTTGTGGCTGAGCTGTTGCCTTAACCGGAGAAGTCTCTGACGCTGTTTATTAATAGGTGTACCTGCTAAGTGTTGGTCTGTTTGGAAAGTTCAATATCCTGTATCACTGTCTGGGAAGAGAAGGTACTTTTCAATATGTTATATACAATAAATTTGATTTTTATTTCATTTTAGATATATGTGGTACATTGTTTTTTTCCCAGGTAACTATTAAGAAAACTTTATATATTATTCAAAGCCAGAAAGACAGTATCTATCATGTTTGTTTATTCATTAATATTTTATTACAGTATTTATATCCTTTTTTAAATAGGCATAAATGTGAAAGAAGCATGAAACCCAATTGACTTTTGGAAAGAATTACAGTACTTGAAATGTTTTCAGCAAGGAGCAAATAGTTTTATTTCAGGTATACAATAGTTTTCATAACTTAGAGAATGTTCAAACCAAGATAATACGGTTCTTTTTAATTGCTGTGCAAAAATGCCTGTTGAAGATATAAAAATCATGAAATTATGAATGTTTTAGGGTAATTGTTGACATGGAAGGAGGCAGAAATGAACAGAAGACTTGATTTTCCTTCGTACTGGTACCAGGAAAGTGAAGTAACGGACTCAGAATTTTGGGATATCTGGTAATAGACTCGATACTATAATAGTTTTGTTACAGCCTAAATTCAATAAGTCCTCTGGGTCTGGTAACATTGTATTGTTACTCTCTGTTCTCACTTGTGCTGGGTTGGTACATTGAAGCTTGCAGCATACCACTAACTTTACTCTAGTTAGCTGTGTTGTTCGTATGTCAGCTGCTCGAACAGCTCAACCACTATCCACGATGGGCTTTCTCTTCCAGTGCTTATTGAGTGCTTCTCAAGTGTGTGAAAACATGGAATGGCCTTGAAGGTCACCCTTGAGGCATCTTTGAGTTGGGTGGAGGTAGATCCCCATATTTTTGTGTCCAGGTGTTGTGGTAAGAGATTCTCAATGAACTCAGCTTGTGAAATCTGTCAGAAGTGGTATTACTCCCACTGGGAAATTTTGAAATTATTAGAATTATTAGTATTGTCAAGATTATTTTTATACAGTATTACAGATACGCCTTGTATAACAAGAAAGGAACTGCCGTTGATTGAATTAGCCTTAATTTTCAGACATGGTATTCTACATAAATGCCTGTACAAGTTTTATTTACCAAGTTGAAGGTATAGTATAGCCTTATTTTTTTGTTTCAGAAAGTAGAGGGTATATTCAAGCTTTATTTTGGGTTTTCAAGGTTTTCACTTGTAGGAAAAGGCTCAATTTTTTGGCAGTGAATATCCTCTTTCAGTAGTTAATAGTATATTTCTGGGCTCAACCTGTGCCGCTCCGTGAAATGCTCCTTTTAGCATCATTTCTAGTATATAACTGCTATATATTACCAGAGAAAAAAGTTGCATTGGAATGCCAGGGATGAACCCAGCTCGCTCACCTAAATAAGGTGTCGGTATAAATAACTGGGGCGTGATAACCACTGTCGGAGGTCTCGTGCCATTTAGATATCTCCACATCAAATACCCCCGTTACTGCCAGGTGCCATTCTACATTCCACTACTGATCGCAACTACTACTACCTCCACCCACGCGATCATCTTCACTACTTTCATAGTATCGGTTGTGTTCGCATGCACGTTCCCTTTGTTTGTGACTTTCGGTTTTAAGTGCTTTCCTGCACAAGATGTCGGATAATCAAGCTTCTACCTCCAAGTTGAGTACTGTACTAAAAACTATGAGTTTTGAGGTTCTGGAAGTAGCGATATCCCAGATATTCATTTTCTTTGTTTTTATTTCGGAGTCTGAGATGCCGCTCCCAGTCAGCCATTTTGGTTTCTCTACCTCCGAGAGCCTTTTGTTACTTGATGACTAACAATTAGTCCCCCATACTAATTGTATTTAGTTTTGATCCTTTACATCGCGCTTGCTCATTACCATTCTACTTTATGCAATGCTTTATATACAAGTTTAATTGTTTAATCAATTATTTTGAAACACTTAATTTAGGTTATGGGCTTGTATGGCTACCCCTCTGGGCCGTGTTCGACCTTGAAGGTAGCCTTCACCACTGTGTCCTGGTGTTTTGATTATTTTAAGGATTTATTACTCTTTATTTTGTAAGTTATTACTATTCTTATTTTTAAGAGTTAGGTCCTTTCTTGTGTTTTATTGAGAGGAACCTCAGGTTAGCAGGATATTATATACGTGTTATTACCGTTCCAATCGACATCCTACCCGATGGAGTATTTTATTTTAGTGTCGTCGTCCCCCGTCCAGGTCGGTAGCTACCTGAGTTTGGAGGGCTAGGCTAACGTTTTCTCATTCATGTTTTTTCTCCTGCGTTCCTCTCTTATATCATTAATTTCAGTTTTATTTTGCGTGCCATCATAACCTATTTATATTAGTTGTTTCGTTATTTAAATGTCTTATATTTATGATCATTCTGTGTTTGTTTGTGTGATCTCGTGGGGCTGTTTCTCGGAGGGTTGGCACGCCTGGCCAGTTACAGACCCACGTGATCGCCTCGAGCCTCGCTATTGGTTGGTTCCCGCTGGCTACCCACCTAGGTGGAGTACGCCTCCCTCATCCCCCTCTCGGGATACCTCATGACTCACTCTCTATAGAGATTAAGTGGAGAACAGCTGTTTTTTTTTTTTTTTTTTGGTCGAGTACGCTTGTATACTATGGGTTGTCGTAACGGTTCTCTCCCCCGGCCGCTTCGACTGGCCCCCGGGTGAACTGGGAAGATTACGGGTTGCGTGTTAGGTATTCTTCAGACGTGATTTTCTTCATTGTTTTTCATTCATTATGATTTTGAGTTAGCCTACTGCGTGCGTAGGCTATCTAAGCCTACTGCATGCGTAGGCTATCTATACACTTAGTCGAAGTAATCACAGAAGAATCTCCTTATGATTTATAATTTTAGTTTTTATTTATCTATTATTGTCGATGTCCGTTAAAGGTACCCGGAGCTGGCGGGAGTCATAGAACCCTTCCCTCCCTAACCTCCCTTTTTCGGGACTCCCCTACCCTAGTAGGCATGTAAGACCTTCTGGTCATACTCAGTTGGCTCCCGGGAGCCAACGGGAGGAATTTTATTTAACAACAATTGTTATCTTTACACATTCCCGGCTCTGATGGGATGATATATCCTCAGTTACGACAATAATAATATCAATGAATGATCATAAATTAGTATCAATTTAGTGTCAATTATTTTCATAATATTTATATACATAAGGATACTACTCTAGTTTAGTTTTAAGAACCCGGAGCCTCCGGTGGCCCTTTTTTGAATACTCTTGTATCAATTTCTGGGTCGATCTGTGACGGCCGGTGGAAAAGGGTCCTTCTTTACACTTTTCTAATATAATTCTTCCAAATATACTAGAGAAAGATAAAAGCATGGAATGCAGAGGTTACAACCCTCGCGCGATCACCTTGTTGGTGTCGTGTATTAAACAAGGGCGTGTGTAAACCACTATTCACAGGCTGTCTTCCATTTAGATAATCCCTTCATCAAAGGGGAGGGCCGTGACAGGCCCTAGAGAATACAGTTGGACTACTCCACCGACACCTACTACTCACCCACTCCAGGTCATCCTTCTGTTTTGGACTTGCCCGCTAAGTCGTTTTTTATTTTGTTAGGCGTGTTTCGCAAGTGATTGTCGTTAATTCAAGTTGACTGACGTTGCTACTTCACCTTTACCAATGTTAAGTACCATAGTTTGTTTTGACAGTTTTTTCAGTACCGGGCACTTGTTCTCGTTCCAGTAATGTGGGTTTTAATTTTGGAAGAGGATTGGCCATCCTCGGTATCGGCAGCCATTTTGGTTTTGTTCGATTCGGTAGTTTTTCAAGTTAATATTGCCCTTCTGGTACTCTGTCATCTAGGTTATATCACTTACGTTTTATGACCAATATTATCATTATTTATTATTGTTTTTTACTATGGTAGGCCTATTTATTTGTTAGCAAGTCCAATTTGGATGAAGAATATCAATCTAGTCTTTGTTATAGTTATGTACACGCCTCAGGAAGGTGCTCGATTTAGACTATATCTTTGTTTAATTGTTACGTTGTCGTTATTCTTCGTTCTTGGTTATTACAATTTTATCATTATTCTTATATTATTGTGTGATTTTGGTTTTTTATTATGTAACCTTGAGAGCGTGAGCATAGAGTGCTCGTATTCTGTTTCTACAGATAAGAGTTACCCCTTCTCTCGTTTTCTTTATTAAGCTCGAGTAGAGGAGGTGGATTTCCCGTTTTCCGTTTTATACGATCACGAGTTATTCCTGCCTCCTCCTCTTCTCCGAGTTGATATTACGTTTAATGATATTCACGTTTTATTGATGATGTTACTGTTAATAGAGCTAGCACTATTAATAGGTTACGTTAGTGTATGAGTCATTACTGGGATCGATTTATGCCGACACCCTTAGCTCCGCCTTGAGTTATACTCCGCTATAATGGATACTCATTGGGTGAGAAAGTCAGATATTTGGAGTGCAACGGTAAAATCCGCCACTCAGACTCCGGCTGAGGCCTTTTGCACACGAACCTTTGTCATGATTGATCACAATTACATTATAACGGTCCTTTTTTCATCGAATCTCTGGCTTCACTGGAGATAACACATTCAGTATGGAGGAATGTTATCGTACCGCTGAGGGTCACGATTTCACGATGACGGACCTTTGTCACCGGTCCTGGTACAAACAGAGATCAATCAGACGATCAGAACCAGGGTACGAACCCCTTTTCATGAATAATCACCATTTCATTATTACGGTCCTTTTTATCGAATCTCCGGCTTAACCGGATATCACACAGATGTTCAGCATTGAGGTTAATATTAGCTTTCCTCTGATGTTCACGTTTTCACTATGACGGACCATTGTCACCGGATCTCCGGTGGCAACAGAGACTTCACTCAGACCACGGGTGGCCAATCTTTTGTTTTAGCTGTAAAGGAAAGGATTTAACATGAATACAAAGTAAACTGTACTTTAATGACACTTTGAATTTGCGTTGATAATATTCATTAGTTATTCTTGAAAGTCCTAATGAAAATATATGAACATTAGCAATTTTAAAGATAAGTCATTCAATTTACTATCTATGGGGTATAGTGCGCCACTTGTAATCGTGCAATGCGCCACTGTTGGCGCATGAGCCATAGGTTGGCCACCCCTGACTCAGACGTTCAGAACCGGGGTTAACATTATTTTACCGATGAGGTTTATAGTTAAATGTTACGTGGTTACTTGATATTAGTATACTATTGATTCATCTGTTCACTGACCAGAGTCTCAAGGAACAGTAGATAGCCTCTCATGGCATGGTTGGTTTCGACCTGGCTTTTCATTAGAAGGGGCTGGCGTTCGATCCCAAGTACTGAGTAGAAATTTATTTCTATTTGAACACGATGTTGTATGGATATTTATCCATATTTCTACATATTTATAATTAAATATATGCATAAATATAAGTTATTTTTAGTTTATACTACATATTTATAATTAAATATAGGCATAAAAATAGCCATTATTTTTAGTTATACTGATTTGGTTGATCCCAGCCTGTGAATAGGATCACTAACCAGAGTTTCAAGGAACATCTAGACTTATGTCTCCTTTCTATTACAGAAGGTCCGCCTACATGGTATGGTTCCCGGAGTCATGCACGATCTGCTACGAGCTGTCCTCCTTACTCCTGACCCATGAGGTAAGTTGGTTCTAATGTTTCTATTTGGTATACTTGGGCGATGATTTAATTTGATCCGGATTTATGTATGCATTACTCATTGAGGAGAACGGTCTTCTCCTTCATCACTAATCCCCTCACTTCTTTCAGGACGATGGTGAATCTCTCCGGCCTGCAAGAGCGGCTCCTCGCCCTTGGGTATCAAGGTTTGGAAGGAATGCTCCATCTAGAGGACCCTATCTCCTCGGAGTGTCCTCTCTAGGGTTGGACATCGACCCCATGGATGGGCAGGTAGGTGGTGATGAGTTTTGAGCCTTCAGCTTTGCAATTACCTGCGTCACCGATCTAGGACCCTCAAAGGATCCTGATGTTCATATTCCTTGCCTAAAACCGTGACTGCTAAAAGCCTAGGGTAGGGTTAAAGAGCAGATACAACACATTCTAGGGGGCTATGATGGAGCTCAAAGATATGGTGGCGAGTCGGATCCGTTCAGGAACTCGGATGTCTCCCCCTACAGCCCCAGGTGTATTGAAGTAACCTCCTTCGATAAAAACAACACATAGAAATTTGCCTTACATGTCCCATATATGGATGGTACCATAACTCTGGATGGCATAGACGTCCGCCCTCTGGAGGACCTAGAATTTACTCTCAGGGACTAGAATACTCATTCAACGGATTCGTTCGATTGAAAGAGCATGACTTGGTTAGGTTAGGCAAGGTACCGAAGGTAACGGTATTATTTCCTAAAGGGCAGGCCGAACTGTCTGGACAAGGATGTTGTCGGTCTGGGGGGTACGATAATTCCAAGCTCACCCCACACAATGGGGAATACGCCATATCTACAACTGCTATCATTGTTGCCTTGCCTATTACGGATAATTGGACAGGTCTTACTATTCAAGCTGACAAGAAGGTTCGGCCATGCCGGCTCTTAAAGAGCCGGACCCCACCTCGGGGAGACCCTAGCCTCGGTTTATCCCACTGAGACTTTGTTTCGGATATTCATGAAGAACCAATCTCTGCCCTTCCAATTCGACCTACACGTTTGGTGGTCTGATCGGGTTAGTTGTAGGGAATACGTTCTGTCTGTGGCCTCTCAGACAGGAATCGAGCAGGCTGATAGTTTCCCCCTGATGGGGTAAAACCCTCTTCCCTCAGGAGGTGGTGAACAAGGTTCTACAAGATGATACGATAGCAACCCAAAATTGCAGGAAAGGCGGGGCCTCACTGCCAGAAAGAAGGTCGAAGACCAAAAGCAAGCTTTCTTCAAGAAGAAGCAGAGAGTTGCCCTCTACAAAACGAACCGGGGTCACTGCCATCAATAGTCAGTTACCCACTCGACATCACAGTCTTCCTCTGATTCAACCCCTATGCATCCGGATCCCCCCCCCTCATCAGGTGGGCTACCTCACTGATTCCCCAGGTACACAGCCCAACCCCGATTCGATGCCCTCGACTGCATACAGCCCTAGCTCCAAACCCTCAGGTTCCTTTCGTGGACACCAGAGAGGAAGATACAGGAGTAGAAGACAGTTCCGCCATCGAGGCGGACCTAGAAAAAAGGGGGCTCGGGGAAGGAAAGGACCTAGGTTCACTCCCTCACAACGAGGTGGTCCCAGTAGGGGAGAGACTGTACCACTTTCAAGACCATTGGACCTTCGGTCCGTGGGCTCATAGCATAATCTCTGAAGGTTTGAGGTGGAAATGGCCACAAGGTCCTCCTCCTCCACCAGTGACCTTCTCCCAGAAATCCACTCCCATCCTGAAAGAGTACACCACAGATTTACTAAAGGAGAAAGCAATCAAACGGGACCGATCACCGAAGTTCCAAGGCCTCCTGTTCACAATTCCGAAGAAAGGCTTGTCGACATTGAGAGTGGACCGGGACTTGTCAAAGCTAAACTCTCACATTCTCTGCGACAAGTTCCGGATGATGACTATCTCTCAGGTACAGACCTTACTTCCCCTTGGGGCCGTTACCACCTCTGTCGATCTTTCCGACGACTATTATCATGTGCCTATAGCTCGAAACTTCTCTTCTTATCTGGGTTTCCGCCTAGGCAGGAAAGCCTTTGCGTTCAAGACATGCCCTTCAGCCTCAACATTGATCCCAGGATATTCACAAAACTGGGAGAGACAGTGTTAGTACAACTCAGGAACCAAGAGATACAGATCATGGCTTATCTGGACGGTTGGCTCATTTGGGCCCGGTCGGCCATAGAAGGCAACAGAGCTACGAAGGAAGTACTTCGATTTCTCGACAACCTGTGATTTCGGGTCAATCTCCAAAAGTCTCTCCTGCAACCATCAGGCCACTTAGAATGGTTAGACATTCAGTGGGACCTTTCGAAGCACACGTTCTCTCTCCCTTCCAAAAAGGTAAGAGGAATAGCTTCCAAGGTCAAGAATTTTCTCAAACACAAACGGATGTCCAGAAGAACCTTAGAAAGTATCATCGGCCTTCTCCAATTCACTTCAATAACAAAAATGCAAAGACATCATTGGAGTTTGGAGAAAGAGAGCTACAGTACCTTTAAGAGACAAGGTCTCGAAGATCCCCTTTGTCTTGAAAATGAGACTACGCCCATGGTCCGAACTGAGGAACCTCTCCAAATCGGTTCCTCTACAATTCCCACCTCCGAACTTCAGATGTTTCAGGGGTCTTGGTCACCCGCCATGAAACTGTTCCATATCAATGTTCTCGAAGCCATGGCAGTGTTCTTGACCCTGAAGAGAGACTCCTCCAAGGTCGAGCAACATCAGAGTAGTGTCAGCCAGCACAGACGTAGTACACTGCGTCAACAGGGAAGGATCCAAGTCACCCAACCTGAATCGGATCCTGGTCGATATCTACGCCTGGCCAACAGAAAAGAACTGGATCCTGTCAGTAACTCACCTTGCGGGAGTCCAGAATGTGAGAGAGGACTCACTAGCCAGGACGAAACCACTGGAGTCAGATTGGTCTCTAGACATAATTTCATTCCGGTGGATACTCAGGAACCATTAGAAGAAGGTTTACCTATTTCCCCCAGTGAATCTTCTAATGAGACTTTTACACAAACTACGTTCCTTCCGGGGGGCAGTGGATTTAGTACCACCTCACTGGCCAAGAACAGTTGGTTTCCTCTCCTCCTCGAGTTGAAACTCCGTCCCTTCCGGATTCCGTTCCCCAAACTGACTCAAGTAATCCAAACTCAGTGTCAGATTGCTCAAGGATAGCCAAAACTCTGACTTTGTGGACTACAGGAAGTTTGCAGCTCGTAGAGACGTGAACAT